>NC_041392.1:634301959-634307290 GCF_002162155.2 Triticum dicoccoides | reverse complement strand
ATGTGGTGCACCCCTGCAGGGAAGTTAATCTATTCGAATAGCCGTGATCTTCGGTAACAGGACGACTTGGAGTTGTACCTTGACCTTATGACAACTAGAACCGGATACTTAATAAAACACACCCTTCCAAGTTCCACAGACAACCCGGTGATCGCTTTTCCACAGGGCGACGAGGGGAGGATCGCCGGGTAGGATTATGCTACTGCGATGCTACTGGAGATGCTACTTGGAGATGCTACTTGGGGGACTTCAATCTACTCTCTTCTACATGCTGCAAGACGGAGGCTGCCAGAAGCGTAGTCTTCGACAGGATTAGCTATCCCCCTCTTATTCTGGCATTCTGCAGTTCAGTCCACCGATATGGCCCTTTACACATATACCCATGCATATGTAGTGTAGCTCCTTGCTTGCGAGTACTTTGGATGAGTACTCACGGTTGCTTTTGTCCCTCTTTTCCCCTTTCCCTTCTACCTGGTTGTCGCAACCAGATGCTGGAGCCCTGGAGCCAGACGCCACCGTCGACGATGATTCCTACTACACTGGAGGTGCCTACTACTACGTGCAGGCCGCTAACGACGACCTGGAGTAGTTTAGGAGGATCCCAGGCAGGAGGCCTGCGCCTCTTTCGATCTGTATGCCAGTTTGTGCTAGCCTTCTTAAGGCAAACTTGTTTAACTTATGTCTGTACTCAGATATTGTTGCTTCCGCTGACTCGTCTATGATCGAGCACTTGTATTCGAGCCCTCGCGGCCCCTGGCTTGTATTATGATGCTTGTATGACTTATTTATGTTTTAGAGTTGTGTTGTGATATCTTCCCGTGAGTCCCTGGTCTTGATCGTACACATTTGCGTGCATGATTAGTGTACGATTGAATCGGGGGCGTCACAAGTTGGTATCAGAGCCGACTGCCTGTAGGAATCCCCCTTTCACACTTCTTGGCCGAAGTCGAGTCTAGACATTGCAAAACTTTTACTAACTTGGCTGTGTGCCTTACGGGCCCACGTCGCCATTGGGTGGTACTAGGATCTTTTACTCCTCGACCTTTACTCTGGGACTCTGAGCTCTCTTCTATTCGGGTTAAATGATTTCGCTAAAAACAAAACTAACTTTAGGTTCTCGCAAGTACTTTCTCCCGAAGAGCCACTTGTTACCGATGACCGCCTGCTGCACCAGAAGATTCCGAAGATACTCTACGATGTGCTCTCGAGACTATGTGCCATCGCTTTTGCAATTCACTTCCATCGATAAATCCCTCTGGATAACTACTTACACCTATCGTTCATATTGTCATCCCCAGTTGCTCTTGTTATTACAAGATGTCCTGAAATACTCTTCGATATTCCGAGAATTCTTTACACTTACTGCCCTGCAGTTCCTTGCTGCCTGAATACCCATACGGATAATTACTCGCGCTTGCCGAGTATCCGCTCATCCCCAGTTGTTCTTGTGTTTCACAAAAGTCTTCAAAATAATATTCGATCTTCCGAAAACCCTCTGGAGCCTTTGGCTCTTGAAATTCTTGCTTGCTTGCATTATGGTTAATCCCATAAGTCTCGTAGTCTTAATGACATTCATTGTCATTATCATTTTGAGTCTGTTGACTCAATATGTTTGCGAATACACGCAATCATCATTGATCCTTATAAATTACCTTTCTGGCTGAGCTTCCATTCTTTTAACTGGAGATGGTTCTCGACCAATCCAATTGTCGTTGATTGTACCCTAAGGCTATTCAACTTATCCATCCCTAATCAGAGCATTGCTTCTGATCCCTTGAATTGGAAATCATAATTCCTTTGCATTTGACAATTGAGTTAGTCAGTTGTTTCTATAATTTGATCTCCTTGCACTCTTCTTCCTCTAGTTGAGTACCGATGCTCACGTCAGATCCCTTGTGGACCATCAGGCCCATTGTTGGATTTTATCCGTCAGCATCCTTCATATTCAATAACCTTGTGAGCCTTCCCTTGGATACATAATGCCCTTGGTAATTGTATCATCTACTTTCTCAACCTTGCTCTACTTTCGAGCTTGTGTTATTTACTCTTGAAACTTGTGGTATACGTTTCTAAGAAGCCCCTGTGGGTTGAACATATGCCTTCTCTAAACCGTGTGAACCCGAAATTTTTCACGAGTCATACTCTTCTGGTGCTTCACCAGATAAAATTTCAACACTGCAACTTCATCGAACGTGAGAAGTGAATGAAAGGTTATGCATTGGAGAAGTGGGAGTTGACCTTGAACTTGTGTTCATGCCCATGGACATGATGTAGATCTTATCATTAAAGCTTCTTTTAAATAAATTATTCCTTTGGTATAAGTTCATCTTATATCTAGGATCTGGCCTTGTGCAACCGTGGTTCCGACCATGATTGTTCTTCTTTGATCTCATTTCTCGGACAAGTTAAAACAATTGTCTTCTATGGATCAATACACCAGTCCCACCTTTACTTTGATCTTGTGTCGAGTATTACCCCCCTGGTATCTCGAGATTATCATGGAACTGCATAACTCCTTATGAGTTCTTCATCAAGTGCTACCTTCCCACTGATTCCAATTTTTCGCGGGCTCTGAGTTATTGAACACTCAAAGACACCAATAACTGAACCGAGTCCGCTCTTCGGTTCAACAACTCTTCAGTAAGCTTCTATAAGTACGAGTTTGTACCCGATCACGCCATTCCTAGCCTGTTTGGCTATATCATTGTCGTGACGATTCTAACTGTGCTACCTGGTCCTTATTCTCGGAGCACCAATTTTCAATGATGAACTAACCTTACGTCGATCCTCATCGTCATATCATTTCGCCTTGAACAACAAGCTTGGTTTCGAGTTTGTGTCGTACCCTTGGTTCCAATAACCTTTCACTTCATCATTACTTGACTTGATGTCGTTACCGATCGATTACATCTTCATGAACTCTCGCGACAAAGGTGTCGTGATCATCAACATTCTGAGCTCATCCAGGATATCAATTGAATTCATGATGAGAAATAACATCCTTGCCCTCGATGAATTGTATTATCGTCGACCACTTTATTGCCTTCCCACCAACACAAGCTTGTTCATGTTTGGTGTTATACCTTGAGTTCCTTGCTATCCAGCAATTGTTCTTCTTTACCTTGGAGTATTACCATCCTTTATGTCAAGAATGTTCTGAGATTTGTTCCACCTCTTGAGAATTCTTGGCATAGAAATACTTCTCACCATCACCATTCTTTATTGGTCCCCGTGTTAATTCCAACAAGTGAACGGTGTTGTTTGGATTCTTTCCTTCTAGCAACCCTATTTTTTTGAAGTTAATGGTCGAAAGTTCATTCTTAGGCTATTGACTATTGAATCACCATTCTGACATTGGTCGTGCAACCCAACCCATATTTCGGGAGCACCTTTCAACCAATGTTTAATTGTGTATGTTTTCCTCGAGCATACTTCCTTATATCATTTGATTTGACCAATGTTATCTCCTTGTTCACTTAATTGTGGAAATCCATCTTTTGGGAATCTCGATGAATTGCCGTTGAGTTCACCAGACACCTCCTTGTCCTCTCCTTGGGTTAATGATGGACTCTTGATAACGGAAAACACTTCATAGTTCATTTCCCCGAGAATCTTACATTGTCATCTCGTCAATTTGCGTTGCACCTTTTCTTCTTAGGTATCCTAAGTCTGAGGTATCCTGACACCAATCGGATCTGAATCTCGGTCAGATATGAGGGTTGGGACACCTTTCCAAGAGTTATGATGTTGATCCTTTGATGACCCGCTAACATGATGTCATGCCTAGCACCCCCCCCCCCGGGCTGGAGGACCTATCATTATAGATTCCTTTTCAGCAAGGTTATCCATTCATCCATGAGGAAATTGTAAGACTTATTCTACAAGTTATTCCTGATGGATCCTTCGTGTTTCCAAAGTCTGATCTTCACCTGAAGACCATGTCAATGCTATCTCGAAGCATGTCAATAGTACTCTGATTTTCAACAAGAGCATTTGAAGCCCAATGCTAAATGTTTCTTGCTCAATTATCCGAACACCGTTGTATGGATAATGGCATGGAATTCTCTTCCCCTTTCTAAAGGGGTTTGCTACGTTATATCCCGTCATGGATATCATGCTTTGCTTGCCCTTGGGAAGGATATACCCCTGAAATATGTGTTTAAACACATTTTCCTTCCCGTTGTTTTGTTCAAACTTTCTTGTAAACTACTTAACCGAGCAGTGGTAATCCCCTGCTTAGGTAAACACCTCGGTGTACCTTCCTATCTGGTGTAACCCTATTTCTACTGTTGATGACTTCCGGTAACCGCCGATGGACGAGAACTTTGCCTATTGGTCTGCCTCGTTCAACGAGCAGGAAGGTGGTTCTCTTCGTCCCTTGCCCTTGGTACCGACATTGTTGCTGACATATAATTGACAGGCTACCCTCTGACATGCCTTACTGTCATGACCATGTAAGATGTCAACGCCCTTCCTACTCTTAACCCACATGGTGGGCCCGTAACCCACATGTCCACTGAATCGAAACCTGACTCTCCTACACCCCTTGTTCCCAAGGTTGTTCCTCGCGTGTGACCTCGTATGTAATTCACGAGCCATTTTCCGAGGGATCATCAAATCTGTTGCCGGACATAATACTTATTCCCGATTGCTTTGAGCCCCTTTCACGCCTTGTTTCAGGCATCGAACGGTTGCCTGCTCGCTCGAAACTTCCCATGAAACCTCATTACTTTGCTCTCGATATTTCCTTAAGTTTCAATTCGAGAGTTACTTTCTGCCACCTTCCTCGATGATATCGACCAGATAGTCAACCTGGTAGAGGTTCGTTCTCCCGGAATACCCCCTTAATTTTTACGTAGGTACGATGGAGTTACCGAAGGAAGGACGACAAACTTCATCATGATGACCTGAAGCAGAGGACTGAAGACATCAATGTAATGAATCAACTTCTTCGAGAAGAGCAAGCCAGGATGAGAAGACCCGCTATATTCGTTACCAGACCTTCCCCCCCTTACTCCCCTCCTAAATCTCGGGACGAGATTTCTTGTAGTGGAGGAGATTTGTAACACCCGGATAATCATGCTACAGTAATCTCACGTGATGGTGCCACGTCACCTCTGTCACTGTAGTTAACCACGGGTTAGATCGAAACGGTTTCGAAATTAAAATTCAAGATTATAATGACAATAAAAGTTTTCAGGAATTAAAACTAAAATGTTCGGGGGTTGTCTAATATTACAAAGTTAATTATGGTGGGGTGCACACATTTTTGCAAAGTGTCTGGATATTATTAAATGAATTAAAACAGAAAAGGAAAAATAAGAAAAGAAA
>NC_041392.1:634263527-634300650 GCF_002162155.2 Triticum dicoccoides | reverse complement strand
GCGCTGTCGACGAAGACCCGAACCACCCCGCCGCCTCCACCGCTCGCCGGCGCCGTTTCCGGCCGAGTCCGGCCGTGGCCTTGCCACCAATGGACGCGGCGTCCTCTCCCCATTCGAACGCACCCACCCGCGGCCCCTTTTGGCCGCCGGGCGACGATTCCGGCGAAGTCCGGTGCCCCCTCCGCCGCGGACGCCCACCGGAGCCCCCAACGCCGGCTGCCGACGTGGCCGCCCGGGGCCACCGCCTGGGCCACTGACTGGTGGGCCCAGGGCCCCCCCGCTGCCCTGATTGACTCGGTCAGCTGGGCTGACCGGTCCACCCCCTGCCTATGACATGGGGGCCCCACCCCCCAGGACGTTTTTTTAAAATAAAAGAAAAGGAAAAGGAATTTAGATAAATATAATTAATAAAAATAATAATGAATAAAATTAATTAAATAATTAATTAATTAAGTAAATAATTAATTTAATTAATCCTGATAAATTAAACCTAATGACTAATTAACCTAATTAACTACTATTAATTAAACTTAACTAAGATAATTAGTTAACAGAGTATGACGAACGGGACCCACATGTCAGGGTTGACCTAGTCAACCCTGTTGACTGCTGACGTCAGCATGGCATCATGCTGACGTCATAATTCCATTTTTCGAATTAAATAATTAATTGATTAAATTCCAGAAATTAATAAAATCTTTAAAAAAATCATATCTTTTAATCCGTAACTCGGATTAAAATATTTTCAACGTGAAAGTTGCTCAGAGCGACGAGACGAATCCGGATACGCGGTCCGTTCGTCCGCCACACACCCCTAACATATCGAACCCGCAACTTTCCCCCTCCGGCTCCTCTGCCCGAAAACACAAAACACCGGGAATACTTTCCCGGGGGTTTTCCCCCCTTCACCGGTATCACCTACTACCGCGTTAGGGCACACCGAACACCGCGTATTGCCTTGATATATTTTGTGGTGCTTTGTTTGCTCCGTATTCATTATTTCTTCCCCCTCTTCTCTCCGGTAGGCTACGAGACCGACGCTGCTGCTGACCAGTTCGACTACGGAGTTGACGACCCCTCTCTCTTGCCAGAGCAACCAGGCAAGCCCCCCCCCCCTTGATCACCAGATATCGCCTACTCTTCTCTATACTGCTTGCATTAGAGTAGCGTAGCATGTTACTGCTTTCCGTTAATCCTATTCTGATGCATAGCCTGTCATTGCTGCTATAGTCATTGATACCTTACCCGCAATCCTAAATGCTTAGTATAGGATGCTAGTGTTCCATCAGTGGCCCTACACTCTTGTCCGTCTGCCATGCTATACTACTGGGCTGTGATCACTTCGGGAGGTGATCACGGGCATATACTATATACTTTACACTGTTACATTACCTGTGATACTGTTCGGAGTTGGGGGCTGAAAGGACAGGTGGCTCCATCCCGGTAGAGGTGGGCCTGGGTTCCCGACGGCCCCCGACTGTTACTTTGTGGCGGAGCGGCAGGGCAGGTTGAGACCACCTAGGAGACAGGTGGGCCTGGCCCTGTTCGGCATTCGCGGATACTTAACATGCTTAACGAGATCTTGGTATTTGATCTGAGTTGGCTACGAGCCTATACGCACTAACCATCTACGCGGGAGTAGTTATGGGTATCCCGGCGTCGTGGTATCAGCCGAAGCCTTCTTGACATCAGCGACTGAGTGGCGCGCACCGGGTTGGACTGCGTTAACACAACTTCCTTTGTAATGGAGGTTGCTAGGTCTGCTCACCGGCCGCGTACGCAACGTGCAGGTGTGCAATGGGCGATGGGCCCAGACCCCTGCGCGCATAGGATTTAGACCGGCGTGCTGACCTCTCTGTTGTGCCTAGGTGGGGCTGCGACGTGTTGATCTTCCGAGGCCGGGCATGACCCAGGAAAGTGTGTCCGGCCAAATGGGATCGAGCGTGTTGGGTTATGTGGTGCACCCCTGCAGGGAAGTTAATCTATTCGAATAGCCGTGATCTTCGGTAACAGGACGACTTGGAGTTGTACCTTGACCTTATGACAACTAGAACCGGATACTTAATAAAACACACCCTTCCAAGTTCCACAGACAACCCGGTGATCACTTTTCCACAGGGCGACGAGGGGAGGATCGCCGGGTAGGATTATGCTACTGCGATGCTACTGGAGATGCTACTTGGAGATGCTACTTGGAGATGCTACTTGGGGGACTTCAATCTACTCTCTTCTACATGCTGCAAGACGGAGGCTGCCAGAAGCGTAGTCTTCGACAGGATTAGCTATCCCCCTCTTATTCTGGCATTCTGCAGTTCAGTCCATCGATATGGCCCTTTACACATATACCCATGCATATGTAGTGTAGCTCCTTGCTTGCGAGTACTTTGGATGAGTACTCACGATTGCTTTTCTCGCTCTTTTCCCCTTTCCCTTCTACCTGGTTGTCGCAACCAGATGCTGGAGCCCTGGAGCCAGACGCCACCGTTGACGATGATTCCTACTACACTGGAGGTGCCTACTACTACGTGCAGGCCGCTAACGACGACCTGGAGTAGTTTAGGAGGATCCCAGGCAGGAGGCCTGCGCCTCTTTCGATCTGTATCCCAGTTTGTGCTAGCCTTCTTAAGGCAAACTTGTTTAACTTATGTCTGTACTCAGATATTGTTGCTTCCGCTGACTCGTCTATGATCGAGCACTTGTATTCGAGCCCTCGCGGCCCCTGGCTTGTATTATGATGCTTGTATGACTTATTTATGTTTTAGAGTTGTGTTGTGATATCTTCCCGTGAGTCCCTGGTCTTGATCGTACACATTTGCATGCATGATTAGTGTACGATTGAATCGGGGGCGTCACACATGTCATCTTGCTTGAAGCGTTACTTTGTTTTTAACTTAATACTCTAGATGCATGCTAGATAGCGATCGATGAGTGGAGTAATACTAGTAGATGCAGAATCGTTTCGGTCTACTTGTCACGGACGTGATGCCTATATACATGATCATGCCTAGATATTCTCATAACTATGCTCAATTCTGTCAATTGCTCAACAGTAATTTGTTCACCCACCGTAGAATACTTATGCTCTTGAGAGAAGCCACTAGTGAAACCTATGGCCCCCGGGTCTATTCTCATCATATCAATCTCCATCACTTTAATCTTGCTTTGCTTTTTTTTTACTTTGCCTTTTACTTTTCAATTTGCATCTTTATACCAAAAATACCAAAAATATTATATCTATCAGATCTCACTCTCGTAAGTGACCTTGAAGGGATTGACAACCCCTAATCGCGTCGGTTGCGAGTAGCTATCGTTTTGTGCAGGTACAAGGGACTTGAGTGTGGCCTCCTACTGGATTGATACCTTGGTTCTCAAAAACTGAGGGAAATACTTACGCTACTCTGCTGCATCATCCCTTCCTCTTCGGGGAAATCCAACGCAAGCTCAAGAGGTATCAAGAAGCGTTTGACAATGCGGTTGATGTAGTCGAACTTCTTCTCATTCCGACCGATCAAACACCGAACGTACGACACCTCCGAGTTCTGCACACGTTCAGCTCAATGACGTCCCTCGAACTCTTGATCCCACAAAGTGTTGAGGGAGAGTTCCGTAAGCACGACGGCGTGGTGACGGTGATGGTGAAGTGATCCGCGCAGGGCTTCGCCTAAGCACTACGTGAATATGACCGGAGGCGTAAACTATGGAGGGGGGGCGCCGCACATGGCTAATAATGTTTGTTGTGTGTTCTTGCGGTGTCCCCCCTCATATATATAGGTTGGAGGGGAGGAGAGGCAGCCAAGGGGGCTCCCCAAGTAGGAGGAATCCTACTTGGGGTCCTCCCAATTCGGCCTCCCCTTTCCTATTCCTATTCGGAGTTGGAAGGGAAGAGGGGGAAGGGGGAATCCTATTCCCTTTTTCCTTTCCATCTTCCCCTTTCATTCTCCAATTTGGCCAGCCCATATATGGGGGGGGGGGTGCACCAGCCCCTTTGTGGCTGATGTGTTTCCCCTCTTGGCCCATTAGGCCCGTATAGCTTGCCGGGGGTTGCCCGGAACCCCTTCCGGTGACCCGATATGTACCCGGTACCCCCAGAACACTTCCGGTGTCCGAATACTATTGTCCTATATATATATCAATCTTTACCTCTCCACCATTTCGAGACTCCTCGTCATGTCTGTGATCTCATCCGGGACTCCGAACAACATTTGGTATAATACAAAATCGTCATCGAACGTTAAGCATGCGGACCCTACGGGTTTGAGAACTATGTAGACATGACGGAGACATCTCTCCGGTCAATAACCAATAGCGGAACCTGGATGCTCATATTGGTTCCTACATATTCTACGAAGATCTTTATCGGTCAAACCGTAATGACAACATACATTATCCCTTTGTCATCGGTATGTTACTTGCCCGAGATTCGATCATCGGTATCTTGATACCCAGTTCAATCTCGTTACCGGCAAGTCTCTTTACTCGTTCTGTAAAGCATGATCCCGCAACTAACTAATTAGTCACACTGCTTGCAAGGCTTATCATGATGTACATTACCGAGAGGGTGCAGAGATACCTCTCCGATACTCGGAGTGACAAATCCTAATCTCAATCTATGCCAACCCAACAAACACCTTCAGAAATACGTGTAGAGCATCTTTATAATCACCCAGTTATGTTGTGATTTTTTATAGCACACAAGGTATTCCTCCGGTATCCGAGAGTTGCATAATCTCATAGTCAAAGGAATATGTATATGACATGAAGAAAGCTATACCAATAAAGCTAAACGATCAACATGCTAAGCTAACAGATGGGTCTTGGCCATCACATCATTCTCCTAATGACGTGATCCCGTTCATCAAATGACAACTGATAACCCACAAGTATAGGGGATCGCAACAGTTTTCGAGGGTAGAGTATTCAACCCAAATTTATTGATTCGACACAAGGGGAGCCAAAGAATATTCTCAAGTATTAGCTGCTGAGTTGTCAATTCAACCACACCTGGAAACTTAATATCTGCAGCAAGGTATTGAGTAGCAAAGTAATATGATAGTAGTGGTAACGATAGCAAAAGTAATATTTTTGGGTTTTGTAGTGATTGTAACAGTAGCAACGGAAAAGTAAATAAGCGAAGAACAATATATGGAAAAGCTCATAGGCATTGGATCGCTGATGGAGAATTATGCCGGATGCGATCGATCATGTAAAAGTCATAACATAGGGTGACACAGAACTAGCTCCAGTTCATTAATGTAATGTAGGCATGTATTCGGAATATAGTCACACATGCTTATGGAAAAGGACTTGCATGACATCTTTTGTCCTACCCTCCTGTGGCAGCGGGGTCCTAATGGAAACTAAGGGATATTAAGGCCTCATTTTAATAGAGTACCGGACCAAAGCATTAACACATAGTGAATACATGAACTCCTCAGACTACGGTCATCACCCGTAAGTATCCCGATTATTGTCACTTCGGGGTTAGCGGATCATAACACATAATAGGTGACTATATACTTGCAAGATAGGATCAAGAACTCTCATATATTGATGAAAACATAATAGGTTCAGATCTGAAATCATGGCACTCGGGCCCTAGTGACAAGCATTAAGCATAGCAAAGTCATAGCAACATCAATCTCAGAACATAGTGGATACTAGGGATCAAACCCTAACAAAACTAACTCGATTACATGATAAATCTCATCCAACCCATCACCGTCCAGCAGGCCTATGATGGAATTACTCACGCACGGCGATGAGCATCATGAAATTGGTGATGGAGGAAGGTTGATGATGACGATCGCGACGGATTCCCCTCTACGGAGCACCGAACGAACTCCAGATCAGCCCTTCCGAGGGAGTTTAGGACTTGGCGGCGGCTCCGTATTGTAAAACGTGATGAATCCTTCTCTCTGATTTTTTCTCCCTGAACACGTATATATGGAGTTGGAGTTGAGGTCGGTGGAGCGTCAGGGCGCCCACGGGGCAGGGGGGCGCGCCCAGGGGGGTAGGTCGCGCCCCCACCCTCGTGGACAGGGTGCGGGCCCCCTGACGTGGATCTTTCTTCCAGTATTTTTTATATATTCGAAAAATAATCTCCGCTGATTTTCAGGTCATTCTGAGAACTTTTTTTTCTGCACAAAAATAACACCATGGCAATTCTGCTGAAAACAGCGTCAGTCCGGGTTAGTTCCATTCAAATCATGCAAGTTAGAGTCCAAAACAAGGGCAAAAGTGTTTGGAAAAGTAGATACGACGGAGACGTATCAACTCCCCCAAGCTTAAACTTTGCTTGTCCTCAAGCAATTCTGTTGATAAACTGAAATGAAAAGAAAAACTTTTACAAACTCTGTTTTCTCTTGTTGTTGTAAATATGTAAAGCCAGCATTCAAGTTTTCAGCAAAGATTATGAACTAACCACATTCACAATAACATTTAGGTCTCATGTTTACTCATATCAATGGCATAATCAACTAGCAAGCAATAATAATAAATGTCGGATGACAACACTTTCTCAAAACAATCATGATATGATATAACAAGATGGTATCTCGCTAGCCCTTTCTGAGACCACAAAACATAAATGCAGAGCACCTTTAAAGATCAAGGACTGACTAGACATTGTAATTCATGGTAAAAGAGATCCAGTCAAGTCATACTCAATGTAAACTAACAGTAATGGATGCAAATGACAGCGTGATCTCCAACTGGTGCTTTTTAATAAGAGGATGATGACTCAACATAAAAGTAAATGGATAAGCCCTTCGCGGAGGGAAGCAGGGATTTGTAGATGTGCCAGAGCTCGGTTTTGAAATAGATATGAATAATATTTTGAGCGGTATACTTTCATTGTCAACATAACAACCGAGAGATCTCAATATCTTCCATGCTACACACATTATAGGCAGTTCCCAAACAGAATGGTAAAGTTTATACTCCTGCTCCACCAACAAGCATCAATCCATGGCTTGCTCGAAACAACGAGTGCCTCCAACTAACAAGAGTCCCGAGGGAGTTTTGTTTGCAGTTATTTTGATTTGATTTGCATAAAGCATGTGACTGGGCATCCCGGTAACCAGCCATTTTCTCGTGAGTGAGGAGCGGAGTCCACTCCTCTTGAGAATAACCCGCCTAGCATGGAAGATACAGACATCCCTAGTTTATACATGAGCTATTCGAGCATACAAAACAGAATGTTTATTTGAAGGTTTAGAGTTTGGCACATACAAATTTACTTGGAATGGTAGGTAGATACTGTATATAGGTAGGTATGGTGGACTCATATGGAATAACTTTGGGGTTTATGGAATTGGATGCACAAGCAGTATTCCTGCTTAGTACAAGTGAAGGCTTGAAAAAGACTGGGAAGCGACCAACTAGAGAGCGACAACAGTCATGAACATGCATTAAAATTAATCAACATCGAATGCAAGAATGAGTAGGATATAATGCACCATGAACATAAATATCGTAGAGGCTATGTTGATTTTGTTTCAACTACATGCGTGAACATGTGCCAAGTCAAGCCACTCGAATTATTCAAAAGAGGATACCACCCTATCATACCACATCACAACCATTTTAATAGCATGTTGGCACACAAGGTAAACCATTATAAGCTCCTAGCTAATTAAGCATGGCATAAGCAACTACAATCTCTAATTGTCATTGCAAACATGTTTATTCATAATAGGCTGAATCAGGAACGATGAACTAATCATATTTACAAAATCGAGAGAGGTCGAGTTCATACCAGCTTTTCTCATCTCAATAAGTTCATCATATAATCATCATTATTGCCTTTCACTTGCACGACTAAATAGTGTGGATAATAATAATAGTGCACGTGCATTGGACTAAGCTAGAATATGCTTGCATTCAATTCAAGAGAGAAGACAAGGTAATATGGCCACTCAACATTTCCATTATGGTCTTCTCCTCTCGACCTCCAAAGAACAAGAAAATAAATAAAACTATTTACATGGGAAAGCTCCCAACAAGCAAAAGAAGAATGAGAAATCTTATTGGGTTTTATTTTTAGTTACTACTACAGGCATGGAATGTAATGTCGGTGAGAGATACGTACTCCCCCAAGCTTAGGCTTTTGGCCTAAGTTGGTCTATGGCCACGGCTGGCCTGGCGGATATCCAAAGTTATAGCTGGGGTCGTACTAAGAAGGACCCCCCTGGTGCCACTGGTTGGCGATCTCCTTCGGATCCCACTGGTAAATAGACTGTCGTGAAGGATCAAATTGTGGTTCCGGCTCTGGCTCTGTAGCTGATGTGGGGTTTCGGTAGGCGTGAATGGCCTCCAGCGGAACAAGGTACTTGCCTGCAGATAAGTCAAATAAGGAAGGAGCAGGCAAAGTGATAGTCCCAGGGTGATTTTTATCAAAAATCAGCTTGTATTTAAGCATCTTTTCCTTATTCTTAACGATAAAATCATGTGCTACCATACTCTTATAGTCTAGAAAAACAGGAGGCATCAACTTTTCTTCCTTCTCATAATGTCTAATAGGTATGTTAAAATGTGCAGCGAGGCGCGAGGCGAAGATACATCCCAAGATGGGGCCCTTAGTACGGTTAAGATTTAACCACTTTGCAACAATAGCACCCATACTAAATGTGTCATCACGGAACAAGGCATGGCACAAAATAACAATATCAGGGGCACTAAGGTTTCCACAGTTTCCGCGACCAATTAAGCATCTACTAGCAAATATTGCAAAGTAACGTAAAACAGGAAAATGTATGCTAGTAATTCTTGCACCGAAAACCTTCCTTGTTTCCCCTACAACAATTGTATCAATAAATCCTTCCACATCGTCACGATGTGGTTCCTCTGCACTGCCCTCAAAAGGGATCAAACAAACCCGACAAAAATCATGAAGTGACATCTCCTTATGCTCATCATATAAATAAAATTCCACCGAAGGTGGTGAGCTCCTAGCATGGAAATGAAAGTTTTGCACAAAGATATTGGTGAGTAAGAGATACTGTTCGCGTTGGTCGTGGAGGAAGGCGGTGAGGCCTGCATTCTCAACCAACTCATAAAAATCATCATAAATCCTGGCCGCTCTCAAGAAATCATCACAAGGCCATTCACACGGCCGAACCTCCGCGATGCGAGGGAGATTATACTTGGGCTTCTTGTTCTCTTCACTTTGTTTATCCTTCGAGCTTTGGCTTGATGAGCCCCTCAAAAATCTCTTCATCTTTTTATGAAATTTTCTGAAATTTTTAGGAACTCAAAAATAAAAGTGAACCAAACTCAACAACATTGATAGCAACTACTCCTACAAGTGTCTAGAGGCAATATCATTCATTAAAACTACTTTTGACCATATAAATTTGACATGCAAGCTCAAGAATAGGGTCACCTAAGCAGCACAAATTTGCAATGAATAAAGCACTAGAACAAAAACTAATTGGACCATTGGAGGAGTCACATACCAAAGAACAATCCCCCAAAGCAGTTTTGTGAATGGAGCTTTGAGCTAGGAGATCAAAAATGGCAGCAAGATGAGCTAGAACTCGTGCTTGAGCTGGTTGGTGATTTTTTGGGAGGAAGGAGTGTGTGGTGGCTGGAATAAGTGGAGGGGACCCACGTGGGGTCCATGAGGCAGGGGGGCGCACCCAGGGGGGTCGGGCGCGCCCTCCACCTTCGTGGGCACGTGGCTGCTCCCCCTGCTGTGTTCTCAGTGCCAGACATTCTCAAATATTCTAGAAAAATCATATTTAAATTTCAGGGCATTTGGAGAACTTTTATTTTTGGGGTATTTTTCATTGAGTGGATAATTTAGAAAATTGACAGAAAAATACTATTTTTTCTGTATTTAATATAAATAACAGAAAGTAAAAATAGGGTACAGAGAGTTGTGTTGTCTAACTTCATCCATCTCATGCTCATCAAAAGGAATCCACTAACAAGGTTGATCAAGTCTTGTTAATAAACTCATTCCGAATAACATGGAACCGGAGAAATTTCGAATAACACTAGGTTACCTCAACGGGGATATGCACATCCCCAACAATAAGAATATCATATTTCTTCTTGACAGTAGGAAGAGGAAATTCAAAGCCTCCAATAGTAATTGTTGAATTTTTTCCAATAGAATTGATACTGTGGACTTGAGGTTGTTTCCTCGGAAAGTGTACCGTATGCTCATTACCATTAACATGAAAAGTGACATTCCCTTTGGTGCAATCAATAACAGCACCTGCAGTATTCAAAAAGGGTCTTCAAAGAATAATAGACATACTGTCGTCCTCGGGAATATCAAGAATAAATCCGTTAAAATAGTAACATTTGCAACCACAACAGGCACATCCTCACAAATACCGACAGGTATAGCAGTTGATTTATCAGCCATTTGCAAAGATATTTCAATAGGTGTCAACTTATTCAAATCAAGTCTACGATATAAAGAGCGAGGCATAACACTAACACCGGCTCCAAGATCATATAAAGCAGTTTTAACATAGTTTCTTTTAATGGAGCATGGTATAGTTGGTACTCCTGGATCTCCAAGTTTCTTTGGTATTCCACCCTGAAAAGTATAATTAGCAAACATGGTGGAAATTTCAGCTTCCGGTATCTTTCTCCTATTTGTAACAATATCCTTCATATACTTAGCATAAGGGTTCATTTTAAGCATATCGATCAAACGCATACGCAAAAAGATAGGTCTAATCATTTCAGCAAAGCGCTCAAAATCCCCATCATCCTTTTTCTTGGATGATTTAGGAGGAAAAGGCATGGGTTTCTGAACCCATGGTTCTCTTTCTTTACCGTGCTTCCTAGCAACAAAGTCTCTCTTATCATAACGTTGATTCTTTGATTGTGGGTTATCAAGATCAACAACAGGTTCAATCTCTACATCATTATCATTACTAGGTTGAGAATCAACATGAACATCATCATTAACATTATCACTAGGTTCATGTTCATTACCAGATTGTGTTTCTACATCGGAGATAGAAATATTATTGGGATTCTCAGGTGTGTCAATAACAGGTTCACTAGAAGCATGCAAAGTCCTATCATTTTTCTTTTTCTTCCTCTTAGAAGGACTAGGTGTATCAACGTTATTTCTCTGAGAATCCTGCTCAATTCTCTTAGGGTGGCCCTCAGGATACAAAGGTTCCCGAGTCACTTTACCTCCTCTAGTTGCAACTCTAACAACAACGTCATTATTTTTACTATTCAATTCATTGAGCAAATCATTCTGAGCTTTAAGTACTTGTTCTACTTGAGTGGTAACCATAGAAGCATGTTTACTAATAAGATTAAGTTCACGTTTAACACTAGCCATATAATCACTCAAGTGTTCAATCATATAAGCATTATGTTTCAATTGTCTACCAACATAAGCATTGAAATCTTCTTGCTTAACCATAAAGTTATCAAATTCATCCAAACATTGGCTAGCAAACTTAGCAGGAGGGATTTCAGCTTTATCATATCTATAGAGAGAGTTTACCTTTACTACCTGTGTCGGGTTATCAAGACCGTGTGTTTCTTCAATAGGTGATGAATTAAGACCATGTATTTCTTCAACAGGAGGTAAATTCTTAACATCTTCAGCTTTTATACCTTTTTCTTTCATAGATTTCTTTGCCTCTTGCATATCTTCAGGACTGAGAAATAGAATACCCCTTTTCTTCAGAGTTCGCTTAGGAGTTGGTTCAGGAAGTGTCCAATTATTTTCATTAGTCAATATATTATTCAATAGAATTTCAGCTTGATCAACAGTTCTTTCCCTGAAAACACAACCATCACAACTATCCAGGCAATCTCTGGAAGCATCGGTTGGTCCATTATAAAATATTTCAAGTATTTCATTTTTCTTGAGAGGATGAAGGCAAAGCATTAAGTAATTGGAGAAGCCTCCCCAAGCTTGTGGGAGACTCTCTTCTTCAATTTGCATGAAATTATATATTTCCCTTAAAGCATCTTGTTTCTTATGAGCGGGGAAATATTTAGCAGAGAAGTAGTGAATCATATCCTAGGGAATACGCACACAACCAGGATCAAGAGAATTAAACCATATCTTAGCATCGCCCTTTAATGAGAACGGAAATAATTTAAGGATATAATAATAGTGAGTTTTCTCATCATTAGTGAACAGGGTAGCTATATCATTTAATTTAGTAAGATGTGCCACAACAGTTTTGTATTCATAGCCATAGAAAGGATCAGATTCAACCAAAGTAATTAACTCATGATCAACTGAGAAATCATAATCCTTATCAGTAATAAAGATAGGTGAAGTAGCATAAGCAGGATCATATTTCATTCTAGCATTCAGAGATTTTTCTTTCAGCTTAGCTAATAGTTTCTTAAGATCACTTCTATCATTGCAAGAAAGAATGTCTCTAGCAGTTTCTTCATCCATAACATAATCCTCAGGAACAACACGCAATTCGTATCTAGGGGGAGAATCTTCATCATCACTTTCGTCAATATTATCAGTTTCAATAATTTCATTCTCTCTAGCCCTAGCAAGTTGTTCATCAAGAAATTCACCAAGTGGCACAGTAGTATCAAGCATAGAAGTAGTTTCACAATAAGTATCATGCATAGCAGAAGTGGCATCATCAATAACATGCAACATATCAAAATTAATAGCATGTGTAGGTGTCGCAAGTTTACTCAAAACAGAATGTGAATCAAGTGCAGAGCTAGATGGCAGTTCCTTACCTCCCCTCGTAGTTGAGGGAAAAATCTTGGTTCTTTGATCTTTCAAGTTCTTCATAATGGTAAGCAGATATAAATCCCAAGTGACTCAAAGAATAGAGCTATGCTCCCCGGCAACGGCGCCAGAAAATGTTCTTGATAACCCACAAGTATAGGGGATCGCAACAGTTTTCTAGGGTAGAGTATTCAACCCAAATTTATCGATTCGACACAAGGGGAGCCAAAGAATATTCTCAAGTATTAGAAGCTGAGTTGTCAATTCAACCACACCTGGAAACTTAATATCTGCAACAAGGTATTTAGTAGCAAAGTAATATGATAGTAGTGGTAACGATAGCAAAAGTAATATTTTTGGGTTTTGTAGTGATTGTAATAGTAGCAACGGAAAAGTAAATAAGCAAAGAACAATATATGGAAAAGCTCGTTGGCATTGGATCGGTGATGGAGAATTATGCCGGATGCGATCGATCATGTAACAGTCATAACATAGGGTGACATAGAACTAGCTCCAGTTCATCAATGTAATGTAGGCATGTATTCCGAATATAGTCATACGTGCTTATGGAAAAGAACTTGCATGACATCTTTTGTCCTACCCTCCCGTGGCAGCAGGGTCCTAATGGAAACTAAGGGATATTAAGGCCTCCTTTTAATAGAGTACCGGACCAAAGCATTAACACATAGTGAATACATGAACTCCTCAAACTACGGTCATCACCGGTAAGCATCCCGATTATTGTCACTTCGGGGTTAACGGATCATAAGACATAATAGGTGACTATAGACTTGCAAGATAGGATCAAGCACTCTCATATATTGATGAAAACATAATAGGTTCAGATCTGAAATCATGGCACTCGGGCCCTAGTGACAAGCATTAAGCATAGCAAAGTCATAGCAACATCAATCTCAGAACATAGTGGATACTAGGGATCAAACCCTAACAAAACTAACTCGATTACTTGATAAATCTCATCCAACCCATCACCGTCCAGCAGGCATACAATGGAATTACTCACGCACGACGGTGAGCATCATGAAAATTGTGATGGAGGAAGGTTGATGATGACGATGGCGACGGATTCCCCTCTTCGAAGCCCTGAACGGACTCCAGATCAGCCCTCCTAAGAGAGTTTAGGGCTTGGCGACGGCTCCGTATCGTAAAACGCGATAAATCCTTCTCTATGATTTTTTTCTCCTCGAACATGAATATATGGAGTTGGAGTTGAGGTCGGTGGAGCGTCAAGGGGCCCACGAGGCAGGGGGCACGCCCAGGGGGTAGGGCGCGCCCCCACCCTCGTGGACAGGGTGTGGGCCCCCCGACATGGATCTTTCTTCCAGTATTTTTTATATATTCCAAAAATAGTCTCCTTTGATTTTTAGGTCATTCCGAGAACTTTTATTTCTGCACAAAAATAACACCATGGCAATTCTGCTGAAAACAATGTCAGTCCGGGTTAGTTCCATTCAAATCATGCAAGTTAGAGTCCAAAACAAGGGCAAAAGTGTTTGGAAAAGTAGATACGACGGAGACGTGTCAACAACACATGTCTATGGTTAGGAAACTTATCCATATTTGATTAATGAGCTAGTCTAGTAGAGGCTTACTAGGGATACAGTGTTTTGTTAATGTATCCACACATGTATCAAGTTTTCGGTTAATACAATTCTAGCATGAATAATAAACATTTATCATGATATAAGTAAATATAAAATAACAACTTTATTATTGCCTCTAGGGCATATTTCCTTCACAGATGATTTGAGTAGGTATGGATATATCTACTTGATGAAACACAAGTCTAAAACATTTGAAAAGTTCAAAGAATTTCAGAGTGAAGTGGAGAATCATCGTAACAAGAAAATAAAATTTCTATGATCTGATTGTGGAGGTGAATATTTGAGTTATAAGTTTGGCCTTTGATAACCGACAAGTATAGGGGATCAATTGTAGCCTCTTTCGATAAGTAAGAGTGTCGAACCCAACAAGGAGCTAAAGGTAGAACAAATATTCCCTCAAGTTCTATCGACCACCGATACAACTCTACGCACGCTTGACGTTCTCTTTACCTAGAACAAGTATGAAACTAGAAGTACTTTGTAGGCATGATAGGATAGGTTTGCAAAATAATAAAGAGCACATAAATAAAATCTAGGGGCTTTTGTCAACAAGAAAGTTATTTTTAGTAGAGAGCTTTTGTCAACAAGAAAGTTATTTGTCCCTAGGCAATCGATAACAAGGACCAGTAATCATTCTTGCAATTTTTACATGAGGGAGAGGCATGAGGTAACATACTTTTTCTACTTGGATCATATGCACTTATAATTGGAACTCTAGCAAGCATCCGCAACTACTAAAGATCATTAAGGTCGTGAAACCCAACCATAGCATTAAGTATCAACTCCTCTTTACTCCCATACGTCATACCCCACCTACAAGGGTTTAAGCTTCGGTCACTCTCGTAACCCACCATAAGCGAACCATGAACATATTGCAACACCCTACAACTGGGGGCCCTCATGTTTGCGCAAGAACGAAGGACACCGTAGGACAGCACCATAAATAAAATATACAATCATACCAACCAAGATCACGATTAACCCACAGGATAAAACAGATCTACTCACACATCATAGGATAACCATAGATCATTGGGAAATAATATATGGAGTTGAGAAACATGTTTAAGTAGATATTACGGCGGGGAGAAGAGCTGTTACACTGATGCATAGAGGGGGAGAGAGTTGGTGTTGACGGTAGCAAGATTGTTGATGTAGATCGCTATCACGATCCTTGCCCCGACAGCGTTCCGGCACCACCGGAAGCGAGAGGGAGAGAGCCCCCCTCCTTCTTCTTCTTCTTCCTTGGACTCCCCCCTAGATGGGAGGAGAGTTCCCTGGATTTGAGAACACTTGATGTATGTCTTGCTATGAATACCTGTGATGACAATGGGGTGTCATATTGATTCACTTGATATGTGTTTTGGCACTCAACTTGCGGATTCCCGAGATGACATTGGGGTAATCTATGCATAGGGGTTGATGCATGTTCTCGTCTTTGTTTCTCTGATAGAAATCTTGGGGCACTCTTCGAGGTTCTTTGTGTTGGATTGAGTATTATGAATCTGAAATTGTTTGATGCATATCGCATAATCAGCTCACGGATACTCGTTGTGACATTGGAGTATCTAGGTGACATTAGAGTTGGTTGATGTGTATCATATGGTGTTATTTTAGTACGGACTCTTCTTCAGATCGATCGGAAATAATAAATTGGTGTTATTTTAGCACGAACTTTGGGATAGATTGATCGGAAAGAATAGCTTTCAGGTGGTTTCGTACCCTACAAACAATTTCTTCTTTTGTTCTCCGCTAGATAGGAACTTTGGAGTGAATCTTCATCACACGTTGAGGGATGGTTATATGATCCAATTAGATTAGCATTGTTGAGAGATTGCACTAGCAAAAGTACAGACCCTAGGCCACATTTTCAAGCATTGCAATACCGTTTGTGCACACTTTTGTTACTTGTTACCTTCCTGTTTTTATTGTTCCTATTACAAAAATCAATATCTACTATCATTACTACACTTTTATCACCATCTCTTCGCCAAACTAGTGCACCTATACATTTTACCATTATATCTGGTGTGTTGGGGATGCAAGAGAATTTTTATTATTTGGTTGCAGGGTTGTTTGAGAGAGACCATCTTCATCCTACGCCTCCCAAAGATTGATAAACCTTAGGTCATCCACTTGAAGGAAAATTGCTACTGTCCTACAAAACTCTGCGCTTGGAGGCCCAACACGAGTCTACAAGAACAAGTTGTGTAGTAGACATCATGTTGGGGAACGTTGCAGGGAAAACAAAAAAAATTCTACGCACACGCAAGATCTATCCATGGAGATGCATAGCAACTAGAGGAGAGTGTGTGTCTATGTACCCTCGTAGACCATAAGCGAAAGCGTTTATTAACGTGGTTGATGTAGTCGAACTTCTTCGTGATCCAACTGATCAAGTACCGAATGTACGACACCTCCGCGTTCAGCACACGTTCACCTTGGTGACGTCCTCGCCTTCTTGATCCATCAAGACGGGCGAAGTAGTGGATGAGTTCCGGCAGCACGACGGCGTGGCGACGTTGGTGGTGATGCTATCTCCGCAGGGCTTTGCCTAAGCACTCCGAAAATATGACTAGACCTCAAACAGTCCGATCTCTGTGCATTAGTGTCATCCCTGCATCGGTAATGCTGACACGCACAGTACTTGAGGATTTATAACAGAGTAGCAATCACACACTTATTACATCGAATGTCTCAAATGAGAACTTATTACAATAAATATGGCTTAAGGCCATCTAATACGATAACAGCGGAAGGCTTGGAAGATAAAGTGAGTCCATCAGATCCAACGACATCACTGAGTGAAAGACCACGACCTAAGGCTCCTTACTCGTCGTCTGAAAAGTATGCAACATGATACGTTGCAGCCCGAAACGGGTCAACACATGGAATATGCTGGCAGTGTAACACAAGAGAGTAATGAACAATGTAAATCTATCACTACATGCATATATGGTTGGTGGAGGCTGTATGGTTAATAGGTTTTGCGAAAAGCCAAATTTTCCCTACTACAAAGGAATATATTTTACTTAACTACAAAGTTGGTTGAAAAAAAATATTAAGAAGGTAAACCCCCTCTCAATCCCAATAAAAAGTAATTGATAACCCAACAAAATTAATTTAGAGTGATGAGATCCACATGATAATCCAAGAACTAGATACTCAAGATGTCCATAACCGGGGACACATCTAACCATGATTAGTTTGTACACTATGCAGAGGTTTGTGCACTTCTCCCCACAAGATTCGATCTCCTCCATTGGATTTCTCGCACTACATAATGTTTGAGAAACGGATGACCAAGACACAGTCTTTCCGAAGAGGTCCCCTTAACCGATAGATAGGCCGGTACACCTACAATCCCCTACATCTGCTAGCCCATCATGGAAAGGTTTCCCACAACTTACTCAACTATACCAGAGCCCATAATGGCATGTGGCTGCACATGGAAGTTTCTAGCATGAATAATCTTATGATCCTTTGAGCCTGGGTGGCGGTCCATAGGAGAATCACACGGTACCCCGGGATTTCCAAAAAATACAGGCAATCACTTGGTTCCCCAGGTGCCTCAATCCACCCAAATGTGTATTATAGTTGCCATCTTAAGTTAACCATTAATTAACAACTCACATCTGTCATGAACACTCTCAAACCCAATCCACGTCTACGATCATAGCATGGCAATATAAGCATAACATAGAAGTAACTCTCAAGGTTTGATAATAAACAGGACAATATGTTCCTACCTCATCAACTACTTCCCAATACCCACATGTTATCAAGTCATAACCATGCAGTGTTTGAGGGTTGAAACTAAAGCATAAAAACTGGGTAATGAAAGTATGATCAAAGTGTTACTTGCCTTGCTGATGATCCGTGAAACCTAGAGACTCGATGTAGCATGCTTCGCACTCCGGGTACTCTATCGGAATCAAACAGGCATACAATAAGCAATCAATCAAGGGCACGGGTAAAAATCAAATAAGCGATCTAACCAGAAGGTTCAACTTAAGAACTCCGGTTTGCAAAAAGAATCAAATCAAACAAAGCAACAAAACTCAAACGGCGAAAGAAACAAGCTTCGTTTACTAATCTTGACTAAAGTCAAATTTTAGAGTAGCAAAAACTTGTTAAGTTGGTTAAATAGAAAGAGGGCTTCGATACGAAACTCTAGGCGCTTGAATCGCCTGATTCCGATAAACGAGCGAAAAGTTATACTAAAATGAAAATCGGATCAGAAATCACGATCGAAAATAATCGTGGAAAATCCGAGAAAAAGAAAAACTGACGAACAGGCTAACGAACGAACGTTCGCTATCTGCAGCTAAACGGTGAAAACCGTTCGTTAAAATGAACGTACAAACGGGCGTTCGCTAAATAACTAAACCGAAAAAACCGAACTGATCTAATAAAACGGATTTAGGGTTTTCCAAAAAACCGTTCGGTTTTCTCACGAAAACCGAGGCTGCTACCTCGAGTCTGGCGAGGTCCGGCGGCGGTGGGGCGGCTCCGGTGCGGCGGGTGGCGGCTCTGGCGGCGGCGCGGCTCGGCGCGGCTAGGGTTTGGGCGCGGGCGCGGGTGGGCTTGCGGCGGCTGGGCTGGCGCGGCTTATAAAGCCCCCCGAGCGGAGTCCCACTCGGGTATGGCCTGGAGTCGGTTCCTCTTTTTTTTTAAAGTAATAATTATGACATGCAGAAAAAGAAAGAAAAGAAGTACTAAACGGACTCCAAAAATCCCGAAATAAATTTCCCCGTCCTCTAAAAATAGGCGGACAAGGTGAACATTTATTTGGGCCTAAAATGCAATTTTGAAAAACGCACATTTTTCCTAATTCAAATAAAATAGTGATAAAACTCCGGAAAAAAAATCTTATTTGATTTTAATATTAAATCTTCAATATTTCTTTATTTTGAGGATGTCATTTTATCCTCTCTCTTTTATTTTTATAAAATAAATATTTGAAGAGAAAATAATTAAAATCAAACGATCCTCTTTTCAAAATTCGAGAAAAATCGAATATGAAAATAATGAAATCCCCAACTCTCGCCGTGGGTCCTTGAGTTGCGTCGAATTTCTCGGATCAACCAAAATGCAATAAAATATGATATGCAATGATGATCTAATGTATCACATTCCAAATTGAAAATTTGGGATGTTACACCAAGGGACGAAATTGTGGAGAGGGGCGCCGCACACGGCTAAGAGATTGTCGTAGTCTTGTGTGGCGCCCCCTCCCTCATATATATAGGTGGGGGAGAGGGGAGGCAGCCAGGAGGCGCCCCAAGGGTGGCCAAATCCCCCTTGGGCTCCTGCCCTTGCCCCCCTTTCCTTGTTTGTGCGCGGGAGGAATGCAGGGGGAGGTGCCCCCCGTTTCCTTTGTCTCATGAGGAGGGAAAGGGAGGAGGGGACAACCCTCCCCCTTTCCTTCCCCTAGGGCCGGCGGCCAGGGAGAGGGGCGCACCAGCCTCTTGTGGGCTGGTGTGTTCCCTCTTTGGCCCATTAAGCCCATATAGCCTTCCGGGGCTTCCACGAACCCCATCCAGTGATCCGATGACTACCCGATACCTCCCGAAACTCTTCTGGTGTCAAAACATCATCCTCCTATATATCAATATTTACCTCCGGACCATTCCGGAGCTCCTCATCATGTCCGTGATCTCATTCGGGACTTAGAACAACATTTGGTCACCAAATCACATAGCTCATATAACACTATACCGTCAACGAACGTTAAGTGTGCGGACCCTACAAGTTTGAGAACTATGTAGACATGATCGAGACACCTCTCCGGTCAATAAAAAATAGCGGAACCTGGATGTCCATATTGGTTCCCACATATTCTACGAAGATCTTTATCGGTCGAACCTTATGACAACATACACAATTCCCTTTGTCTGTCGGTATGTTACTTGCCCGAGATTCGATCGTCGGTATCTTCATACCTAGTTCAATCTTGTTACCGATAAGTCTCTTTACTCATTCCGTAATACATCATCTCATAACTAAGTCCTGAGTCACTTTGCTTGCAAGCTTCTTGTGATGAGTATTACCAAGAGGGCCCGAAGATACCTCTCCGATACAAGGAGTGACAAATCCTAATCTTGATCCATGCCAACTCAACAGACGCCTTCGGAGATACCTGTAGAGACATACGTTGTGACGTTTGATAGCACCCAAGGTATTCCTATGATATCTGGGAGTTGCATGATCTCATGGTCTAAGGAATATGTATTTGACATTAAGAAAGCAATAGCAATAAACTGAAAGATCATATGCTAAGCCAACAGATGGGTCTTGTCCATCACATCATTCTCCTAATGATGTGATCCCGTTATCAAGTGAGAACACATGTCTATGGTTAGGAAACCTTAACCATCTTTGGTTAACGAGCTAGTCTAGTAGAGGCTTACTAGGGACACAATATTTGTTTATGTATCCACACATGTATTTAAGTTTCCAATCAATACAATTCTAACATGAATAATAAACCTTTATTATGAATAAGGAAATATAAATAACAACTTTATTATTGGCTCTAGGGCATATTTCCTTCAGTCTCCCACTTGCACTAGAGTCAATAATCTAGATTACATTGTAATGAACCTAACACCCATGGAGTCTTGGTACTGATCATGTTTTGCTCGTAGAAGAGGCTTAGTCAATGGGTCTGCTACATTTAGATCCGTATGTATTTTGCAAATCTCTATCCCTCCATCCTTGACCTTTGCACGAATGGAGTTGAAGCGTCTCTTGATGTGTTTGGTTCTCTTGTGAAACCTAGATTCCTTTGCTAAAGCAATTGCTCCAGTGTTGTCACAAAAGATTTTCATTGGACCCGATTCACTGGGTATTACACCCAGATTGGATATGAACTCCTTCATCCAGACTCCTTCATGTGCTGCTTCCGAAGCAATTATGTACTCCGCTTCACACATAGATCTCGCCACGGCGCTGTCACGGCCCTAGAATTTGCTTGTAGCTAATTACCTGAGTGAGCATCATGCATCATGTCTAAATTCTGAAAGTTGAATTGAGGTTAGTTGAAACCCTCATAAACCACTTCAAAAATAATCAACATTAAAATCTTTTCAAAGAAGTCCAAGAAAATGTTCCTCTTAGTCTCTGAAAATATTAGCAAGAGGTAAAACTTAAAACAATATTTTGGAATCTCAGAGATATTTATTTTGGGCCTTTGAATTAAATCAATAACTATTTGCATTGGATATATATTTATTTATTAATTAATATATGTCCAATAATTCTGATCTTTGGTGCAGGGCTTTGGAATAATCCAACTAGTCCCTACAAGAATTATCAGAAGCAACAAAAATGATTTAGTGTCTAAAACTAAATCAAAACAAATTACAGAAAATGCAAAACAGAAGAGAGAGAGAGAGAGAGAGAGAGAGAGAGAGAGAGAGAGAGAGATAGTACCTGGGCTTACCTGGCGGCCCAAGTGGCCGGCCCAGCCCACCACCGCAGCCTCCCTGTCGTCTTCCTCCCCGGACAGAAGGACGAGCGCGTGCTCGCCGCGCGCTGGCCACGCGCCTCGCCAACTCCTGCTTGCCGCTCCCCTTCGACGCCCTGGCTTCTATGTTGACGCCACGCAAGCCTCGACCTCTCTCGCACTCTCCCTCGCCCTCGTCCCCTTCTCTGTCTCTCTCACACGCGCACGGCCGAATGCCACCATCGCCGCCGACAAGCAACACCGCGGCCACCGCCTCTCCCTCGCTTCTTTGACCGGCCCAGAGGCTCTGCCTCGACCCTCTCTTTCTTCCACCCCGAGCCACGCCACCGCAGGAGCCCCACATCGCCGCCACGAGGTCGTCTTCCCCAAGCACGGCCGCCGGACTCCATCGACGGATTCGCCGTCGCCAAGCCGTCCCCGAGCAAGCCGAGCCCCTCTTCATGGTCCCTGTGAGCTCCGCCACCGTTTCCCCCTCTTCCCTGCTCCGTTTGATCGCCGTAGCCGTCGCCCCCTTGATGATCGAAGCACGCCAGCGCACGAGCTCGTCGCTGACGAGGCTCCGGTGGCCAATAGGTCCTGTTCTTATGCCCGTTAGCTTTGTAAGAGCCCGTAGAAACCTTAGGTGCTACCCGTTGACCCTCCCGTGCATGATGCCGTCATTTTCATCGGCGCCCGAACTCCGGCCACCGCCGTGAGCTCCGTTCCGGCAATCTCCGGCCACCCCAGGCCCGGCTACTGCCATCAGTCGACGCGCTGCAACGCTAGCTACCCGTAGAGACCAACCGCGGCTCAAACCGCAGCCTGTACGCGAAAGCCGAGCAACTCCGGCGAGTGGCCGCCACGGTTTTGGTCACCGCCGGCTGAACTACGGTGACTCCAACATGGCACATCATTAGCAGCTAACCCCACTAATTAACCCCACCCTCTAGACAATGACAGTGGGCCCTGCTGCCCAATTAAGCCGCTGTTTAGTTTTAAGCTAGTTTAATTAACAAAACTAGCGGACCCACACGTGATGGTTGACTGGCTGACGTGGCAGTTGACCAGGGCCACCTGTCAGCGACACTAACTGGCCCTAAGTCCCTGACCAGTGGGCCCCATTGGTCAGGTTGGACTTGGACCGGCCCCATTGACCTGGTGATGTCACACTGACGTTATGCTGACGCAATAAGTATTTTCTGGATTTATTTTTATATAGGAAATTCCAGAAAATGTTGCAAACTTCAAAAATTCATAGAAATTATTCTGTAACTCCAAATGCAAAGATTTATATATGAAAAATGATCAGAAAAATCTAATATATCCATCTGTACTGGTTTCATGCATGTTTAAACAAGTTAACTTGCTGTTTAGTGCAAAAACATGATAAGCACTATTTAAGATCACAAATGAGTTTGAACTTTGAATCTTTGGTTCAAAATAGCTCAAACCCATCTGGTTGTAGTTGCATTAGCCCAACACACTCATTTTACCATGTCATGATCATGCATCATATTGTGCATTGCATTGGTTGTGTTTTTTTTTGTTGCCGGTTTTTGTCCCCTCTCGATAGACGTGGTTTCGACGATGAGTTCGATGACACTGATGAAGAGCTATAATATCTTCAGAAGTGCCAGGCAAGCACAACCCCCTTGTTCATTCTGATACAAGCCCACTCTCTCGCTCCTGCTCTCTTTTACCGCATTAGGACAACAACGATTCATCTGTTACTTGTTGCGGTAGTTGAACCCCTTATCCTCTGCATGACCTGCCATTGCCACAGTAAATAGATGAAACCCACTAGCATGAATAGGAGTTGTTTGATCCCTGATGGGCCTACTCATTCATGCTTGTTTGTCATGCCTGCTATTGCATTGATTTGTGTCGGGTCTGATTCATTGGGAATGAATTAGAACGGTGATGAACATGTCCTACTGTGTGTGAACACGATTTGGTAAAGGTAGCGGTGAGAGGCCATGTAGGAGTACATGGTGGGTTGTCTCATTGAAACCATTCTTAGGAACTGAGTTCTGTGTCTGTGATCCATGAACAGCTACTACAACTCATGGATCCTTAATTGACCCTCTCGGCTTCTTAATCACCCTAGTACTCTGTCCAGGAGTTGCAACTAGTTTTTGGTGTTTGTAGGTTATGTGTTGGCGGCCGTGCGTAGCGCTGATCCTAGGGGTGGGCTATGATGCGGTAGATACACCGTGGCACGGTCTACCGGGCATCCGTTTGGTGTCTCGAGAACCCTGTTCACATCGTTCGGGGCCGTATGTGGAAACCTCGGCCGGACTCCCTGCAGATGGAACTTGGATAGGCGATAAACCTGGACTAGAGACTTGAGTGTTTAGGTAGGCCGTGACCGACACCCTCATTGGGCTTCCACTTGAAGGTTGACGAGTACATGTCGTGTAAACGATGGTAAGTGGTGGGAGCGTGTGTGAAGAAGTACACCCCTGTAGGGTTATCATTATCTATTCGAATAGCCGGATTCCTCGGATATGGAAACTTGGACCCCTTGCATAGTTCATAGACAAGTGAAAGTGGATACTCTAAAATGCGCAAGATAAGCGTGAGTGCTATGGATGGCGTTCTCGTAGGGAGACGAGAGCAGATCCATAGTGGTGTATTGATATGGTGAATATGTGGACTCGTGTGCGCCACCTCAAAGAGTTGCTTGCTGTCATAGTTCAGGTTAGCCACTGAGTCAAAGCTGGCTTGCTGCAGCTAAACTCCACTACCCCTTTGTTGATACCGATGCATATGTAGTTAGTTCTGATGTAAGTCTTGCTGGGTACATTTGTACTCACGTTTGCCTATTTCATGTTTTGCAGAGAGACGTCAGTCTCACTAGTAGTTCCGTGTGGACTTCGACGTTTAGCTCGTTACCTCAGCTACGATCTTGTGCCCTCGGCAGGATCAGGTAGATAGTCAGGCCTCTTAGCCTTTTTTTCATTTGTAGATGTCTGTACTCAGACATGTTAAGCTTCCGCATGTGCTTTGCTTTGTATGCTATGATTGTTGGGTCACGAGACCCATGTTTGTAATATCTCGCTCCTCGGAGCCTAATGAATAAATATTTCAGTCATAGAGTTATGTTGTGATGCCATGTTGTATTTACACATATCGAGCATATTGTATGTATGATTGAAATGCTTGGTATGTGTGGGATCCGACAATCTAGTTGTTTATCCTTGGCAACCTCTCTTGTGGGGAAATGTAGTCTAGTGCTTCCATGAGCCATAGTAGTCCACTATAGCCCGGTTCACCGGAGTCCTGCTAGCCCAGCACTACTGCTCAGGACACTTGACTGGCCGACATGTGTTTCACTTTGTTCCTATGCCTGTCCCTTCGGGGAAATGTCACGCGGTGACATTCGGAGTCCTGCCTAGCCTGCTATAGCCTGGGTTCCCCGGAGTCCTGTTAGCCCAGTGCTACAGCCCGGATTCACACGCTGCTGACGGACATGCTCGATGTGATTCATGTATGCCTGTCCCCATAGGTTGGTGCCGCTTTGGGTTCGCGGCTAGCCATGTCGGCCCGGGTTATCTGTCGTATGGATGCTAGCGACACTATCATATACGTGAGCCAAAAGGCGCAAATGATCCCGGGCCATGGTAAGGCGACACCCGTAGGAATACCGCGAGTGAGGCCGCAAAGTGATATGAGGTGTTACCGGCTAGATCGATGTGACTTGGAATCGGGGTTCTGACAGCGTTGGTATCAGAGCCTGACTGCCTGTAGGATTACCAAGCCAAACTGGTCGAAGTTGAGTCTAGAACAGCTTTAGTTATATAAGGGAATTGATTGTGGAAGGGAATGCTAGGCTCTTTTTACTCCTTTACCTTATGCCCTTCTGATCTGAGTCAACCTCTTCTTTTCTACGGGGATTAAGAACTAGGCATTCTCATCTATCTATCAGGATGACGTGTTACTAATCCATAGAGACTTATAGGATTGATGGATTTAAGCCCCAGTTTAGTTTCTACTACTTCCGTGTGTTCATAGTTGGTCTCGGAACCTTGACATTGTGCTTCTGAGTGGTTATGCCACCATTTCTGCAGGATGTCTCAAATCCTTTTCTGAGCATTTACAGACGTTATGCTTTCCGAGTCATCCCAGGTTTCTAGATAGTCTGATGCACTTACAATCATTCCTCCATGTTCCTGATGTCCATTTGGGCCAGATTAATCACACCAATCGGTGAGTTGAGGTACTTTGTTGCCTCGACATATATGTTGGAGCTATTATTATGACCCTAGGTGTTTTAGGGAGTCACCTAGTAATCTAGCCATGTTTTGTGTTCCCAGTGTGATGATTCTGGCCACCATTCTTGAAAGCATCCCGTGATGCCATTTAGTAGCAGGTATTCTATTCCTGGGTTCTTGAACCCGAGATTCACCCTACTTACCTCATGTTGATAGTGTTGCTAGTTCCTTTAGGATATTAGTAACCTTTGCGATAGTCCTCAAGGTCCATGGTATTTCCTTCTTCCAAATACTATGAACCACTTATGGGAGAAGTTTGTTGTATCAAAAGATCACAACCAGAGTGCTCTTGATGAGTTCTCCATTCTGCAATGTGAATCTGCCAGTCCTACCTTTCTGCATGGGTTGTCCGGAAGAAATGTTGAGCTTTGCTCGACATACTAATCTATGCATCCACAACTCAGAAATTATATGTTCCTCGAGTTGTTCCTCTTCAGTTGTATTCCGACCATCTTCTATCAGTTGATAGCCAAGAGTATGTGTGCATTTGTGTTCATCGATGCCTATTATTCTTGTGGTCCGTCAAGCCATTCTATTCCAGAATGACTAGGAGAAACAAACTCCAGTACCTCATCCATATCTAGGATTGGGTCAAAGTAGTTGTATCCCGCAGATCAAAATGCCAATCCAGCTTTTGCTCTGTTCTACCTTGGAGTTCTACCCTCTTCATGCCAAGAATATCATAGGAATTGCACCATCTCTTATGAATTTTTGAGGCAGTGATACTTCTTGCCATCATTGTTCATTCCTCGGCTCCCGTGTTATTGTAACCAGAATGCTAGTAAGTGAGTCGTGATGTGTGAAATCAATACTCCTAGCAACTCCGTTGCTTGGTAGTTAATGGACAATATTCTCATTCTTAGCGTGTTGGTTATTAAATCATCATCCTAAGATTGATCGTGCTATCTAGTCCTTACTTCTGGTGCACTCCTCGGTCAATGAGTTAGGATTATGTCAATCCCTCACTCTTTTGATCATATCATCTTGCCCTAAAAAGCAAGGTTGTTCTCGAGCCTAGTAACATATCGGTGGTTCATGATTTTCCGAAGATCTTCTCGGAAGTATTACCTGGTTGTCCCCTGACTGTTATGTTGAGCTCGTGATCAAGTTGGTTTCTTGTAAACCACCCCTTCTCCAAGAATCTGTGTTGGATACCCCTGAGCTAGTTGGTTAAGCTGAACAAGAACTTGGAGAGTTGGAAGATAAAAGCTTGTCTGACTTAGTTCATGTTAAGGAATATCTTTTTGTGTGTGTGTGTGTTAAAAAAGATGATATCTCCGTCGATTGGTCCTTGTGATCAGTTGTTGGATCTATTGCCTTGTCAAAACTTTGACTTGAGTATGGGCTATCGTCAAGTCATATCAGAACCAACGATGTTCGTAATGTTGTTTTACTCGTGGTTGATCCCTCGAGCATACACCATTACATCCTTTAGTCTGACCAATGCTACCACCGTGTTCACATGATGGTGAAAGTCCAGTGATATGGAAATTTTGATGAGTTGCTGTTGAGCCCATCAGCAGCATGTTGTCTCCCCCATGATTCATGTTGAACATCTAAGTTAGTATTGGAAGCTTTGTAAGCAATGCTTTCGTGTTCTGTTCATGAACCTTATGCCTGGATGGAAGAAGTGACTTCCTCGAATTCACGTGCATTAGGTGTAAGTTTCCACCATGAATTTGAGGAAGGTTTGTTTTGTTTCCCTTGGAATCATCCCAAATTAGTCATGCATACGTGCGAAGTATTCTATGGTTTGGTAGATTAATTACCTCCACTTCATATGTGTCCCTAGCACACTAAGCCACTGATTGGTTTGTTCAAGGAGAAGAAGTTTCTTCTTAAGAGCTAGACTTACGCAAGGACTTCGATATCCTTGTTAATGGTTCCCCCCCGAACTCGATAGTGTTTCATTGTAAGACTACCAGGTGACCATGCTTGTCTAGGACAACGTGTTCACATGCTTGTAGCAGAACCGGCTCATGTTTTGGATCTTTCTATCGTAGTTCATTCCCTGAGAATCTCGCAACGCCATCTCATCGACTTGTGTTGAAACTCTTCTTTTCAGACATGTGAGTCTGAAGTATCCTGTTTCTAACCAGATCTAAATCTCAGGCAGATATGATGGTTGGAACATTCCTGACATTTGCATTTTGTTCCCAGCTTGCACTGCCTTCTGTCAATCTCCCATGGACTGCCCTTCTCAGCCATTGTTGTCCAAGATCATCCTCAAAGTGTGTAACATCCCAAATTTTCAATTTGGAATGTTATACATTAGATCATCAACGCATATCATATTTCTTTTGCATTTTGGTTGATCCTAGAAATTCTACGCAACTCAATGACCCATGGAGAGAGTTGGGGATTTCAATATTTTCATATTTGAGCTCTCTCAAATTCTAAGAATAGGATCATTTGATTTTATTTATTTATCATCAAATATTTCTATTACAAAAATATGAGAGAGGGAATAAAATGACTTTCCCAAAATACAGAAATATTGAGGATTTAATAATAAAATCAAATAGGATTTTTGTTTCGGAGTTTTTCGGTGTTTTATTTGAATTAGGAAAAAATGCGTTTTTTCCAAATTTGCATTTAGGTCCCAAATAAATGTTCACTTCGTCGGGCTTGATTTTAGAAGCCCGGGAAGATTTATTTCGGGAAATTTGGAGTCCGTTTAGTGTTTATTTTTATTTTTCTTCTGCGCATAATGTTTTAAAAAAAACGTGCCGCGCGCCGACTGGGCCAAGGCCCAGCCGACGGCCCACTCCCCGCCGCCTGCCGTCTCCTTCCAGGAGATGAGCACGCAGCCTCCGCCGAGTCCGGCTCGGACACGTCGCCCCCGCCGCCTTGCCCCCTCCCGAAGGCAGCACCCCCTTCTCTTAAATACCGAGAGGCCCCGCCGCCCCTCACCTCACGCCGCCGCCGCTGCCGCTGCTGCGCTGCTGCCGCTGCCGAGCCGCCCCGCCGCCCCGCATAGCCACCGCCGCCGCCGGAGCCCCGCCCCGCCGCCGGAGTACCTCGCCGGAGGTATAGCCGCCGTCGTTCGCCGTTCGGTTTTTTTAAAGAAACCGCCTTGGTTTTTTTCGAAACCCTAGATCAGTTTATTTCTCTGGTTTACTTAATTAGTGAACGTTCACCGATTCGTTTGTTTTAACGAATGCGTTCATCGTTTAGTTTCAGACAACGAACGTTCGTTCGTTAATCTGTTCTTCGTTTTTCTTTTCTCGGATCGTGATTTTTCTGATCGCGATTTTTGATCCGATTTTCGTTTTAGTTTAACTTTTCGCTCGTTTATCGGAATCAAGCGATTCAAGCGCCTAGGGATTCGTCTCGAAACCCTCTATCCGTTTAACCAACCTAAACAAGATTTTGCTACTGTAAAAATTGCCCTAGATCCAGATTGCTAGAACGAAGTTGTTTTCTTTCGCCGTTTGTTTTTCATTGCTTCGTTCGATTTGATTCTTTTGCCAACCCGAGTTCTTAAGTTGAACCTTCTGGTTAGATCTCTTATTTGAGTTTTACCTGTGCATTAGATGAGTACTTATTGTATGCTCATTTGTTTGTTTGCGATAGAATATCCGGAGTGCGCCGCCTGTTACTTTGAATCGCTAGGTTCCGGGATCATCTGCAAGGCAAGTAACACTTTGATCATACCTTCTCTACTACCCAGTTTTATTGCATTAGATCAATCCACACACATTGCATGATTAGGATCTAATTAAATTGTGGGATGGGAAGTAGATGAGGTAGTACCTATTACCTGTTTATTATCAAACCTTTGGGAGTTACTTCTACGTTTGCTTATCATGCCATGCTATGCTAGTAGACGTGGATTGGGTGAGTGAAATCCATTTACAGTTGTGAGATTGTTAATTAATGGTTTATCTAAGGTGGCAACTTAAACACACATCTGGGTGGACTGAGGCACCTGGGTATTCCAGGACTTGCCTGTTTTCTTTTGGACCGCCACCCAGGCTCAAAGGGATCATAAGACTATTCATACTAGAAACTTCCGTGTGCAGCCACAAGCTATTATGGGCTCTAGCATAGTTGACTAAGTTGTGGGAACTCTTACAGTGGTAGACTAGCAGATGTAGGGGATGTAGGTGGTACGGTCTACCCGATCGTAAGGTGCTAGCGCTTCTGAAAGACTATGTCTCGGTCATCCGTCTTCTCAAACACCATGTAGTGCGAGAAACCAAACGGAGGCGATAGAGTCTTGTGGGGAAAAGTGTGCAAACCTCTGCAGAGTGTAACAAACTAATCATGATTAGCCGTGTCCCCGGTTATGGACATCTTGAGTATCTAGTACTTGGATTATCATGTGAATCTCAACATGTTACTCTAAATTAATTTTGTTGGGTTATGTTTAATGATGATGCTTAATTGGGATTGAGAATGCTATCAACCAGTCTCAATGTTTAACAACTACCATGATAGTTAAATAAATTTTATTCCTTTGAAGTAGGGAAAAATTGGCTTTACGCAAAAACTTTAACCATAGAGCTTTCCACCAGCCAAATATGCATATAGTATAGCTGTTTCATTCCATTACTCTCTATGTGTTACCTTGCCAGCATATTCCATGTGCTGACCCGTTTTCGGGCTGCAACGTTAATGTTGCAGACTTTTCAGACGACGATTAAGGAGTTTTAGGTCGTGGTTCTATACTCAGTGATGCCGTTGGAGTTGATGGACTCACTTATCTTCCAAGCCTTCCGCTGTTATCATTATTAGATGGCCTTAAGCCATATTTATTGTAATAAGTTCTCTTTTGAGACACTCGATGTAATAAGTGTGCAATTGCTACTCTGCTATAAATCCTTCGAGTACTGTGTGGTGTCAGCATTACTGATCCAGGGATGACACCGGAGCAGAGAGATCAGACTGTTTGAGGTCTGGTCGCTACAAAGATGGTATCAAAGCACACGCTGACTGTAAGACACGACCACTAAGCTAAAAGACCTAGATCGCTATTCACTCTCTTCTCTTCTGACTCCTCATCTTTTCTACTCTTTAGGATGGCGGATGCAAGGAATAAGTTCACACAACTGGATGAAGATACACCCTTTGGACGCCACTTGAAGGAAGTCACTAGATACCTGAATATAGGAGTACCAAGCTTCACGGGAACCTACAACGCCACTTTACCTGAAGAAGAGCGCTGGATGATTCAAGTTTAAGTTCCAGGAAGGACATTCATGCCAGTCACTGAGCCCATAGAGTTTTCTTTTGATGCACCAACTTGGAGTCTAGGAAAGAGCATGGCAGCTCACATAGCCATGGGACGCATTGGAGAAGTCTACCGCAAGGATCTCAAAGATACTATCTACCAGATTTATGGGCGCCGAGATGAACATGGGAGATGATCAGCACCAGGAAGGATAGATCAATCGCATCTTTTATCCAGGAATTAAACCAGCACATTCGACGACAGGAGAACCAGATGTGCTCCGACGTGATAGATCTGAAGAAGGCTAAGACTAGAATCAAGGAACTGGAGGAAGAACTCAAGGCTACACGTGAAGATTATGAAGAAGAAATTGAAGTATTGGTGGAGAAGAATGACGATCTGATCAAGAAGATTGGAATATTTATGGGAGGCCCCACACCAGTAGATGAAGATGAAGAACCCAAGGGAATTAGCCCGGAAGACTACATCATCATCGATGGCACCGACTCGGAAGCAGATAGTAGCAATGATGACTATGTTGATGAAGCTGGAGCAGATATTATGGAGTCAACGACCAAAGAATATTTCTAGTAGACCACCTCCTCAGTAGTAGTAGTAGTCCACCATGTAAATATAATAGTCCGAGCACTTTTGCGATAGTTAGATCGATTGTATGCCCTTGTTTGATTGATTGAAGTGAATTGTTTGCTTTTGTCTCATGTGCATATGGGTAGTGTTTTCTCTTTAGACCCCCTCTATTCTTATATCTCATCTTTTCTAAACCCTCAGATGCCTCCGAGACGTGACCCCGGATTTGCCTTTCCACCGGAGCTCACCCAGTTGATCCAGCAGCAGAACACATTGATGCAGTTACTAGTCCAGAATCAGAACCAGGGGAACAACAACAACAACCCACCACCACCACCACCACCTGTTGACCACTTAGCCCGTTTTCTTAGGCTGAATCCGCCGGTGTTTTCCAGTAGCACCGAGCCGATAGTAGCAGATGATTGGCTCCGCAAGACAGCTAGGGAGTTGACCACAGAAGGATGCACAGATGCGAAGAAGGTGAAGTTTGCCGCACATCAGCTAGAAGGACTCGCAGCATCATGGTGGGAGAATTTCACAACCACTTTCCCAGTCGACACTGTCACATGGGACCAGTTTCAGCAGGCTTTCCGTACTTCCCATGTTTCAGCATGAGCTATGGCCATGAAGAAGCGTGAGTTTCATAACTTGCGCCAAGGAGGAAGGACAGTTGGCCAGTATGTGGAGAAATTTAGTAAGTTAGCATGTTATGCCCCAGATGACATCGCTACGGATGCAGCTAAGCAGGAGAAGTTTCTAGAAGGACTGAATGATGAGTTGAGCATGCAGTTGATGGTAGCCACCTTCAACAACTACCACGAATTGGTAGATCATGCTCTTATGATTGAAGGGAAGCAGCAGCAAATTGAGAATCGCAAGAGGAAGTATGGACAAGGAAAGTATAGTTCAGGAGCTCAGCAGAAGCCATGTTTTACCCCTAGACCAGGAGGACATTTTCAGCATACCCATGGAGGAGGTAGCTCGCACAATCATAATGGCACCAAGAATGGTAATGGCAATGGAGGAAGCAACGGCCAGAACCGCACCAACCCCTCAACCCCAGCCAAGAAGGACCTAAGCCAAGTCACTTGCTATAAGTGTTCGAAGACCGGACATTATGCCAATGAATGTCCTGAAAGCCAAAATGGCAATGGAAGTTCTGGGAAGAAGCCGAACCCTTTCAACAGGGGACAGGTGAACCACGTTAGCGTGGAGGAGGTTGAAGCTCAGCCCGATGCAGTAATAGGTAAGTTTTTGGTTAAGTCATTTACTGCACTAGTTCTTTTTGATACTGGTGCATCGCATTCATACATCTCAAGGGGATTTGTGGATAAGTATAACCTATCAACCCAAGCCCTTAGGTCACCCATGTTAGTAACCTCGCCCGGATTAGAGTATGTGGCTAGTCTATGGTGTGATCGGTTACCATTAAGGATTGGTAACTATGTTTTTCCCTCAGACCTAATAGTATTGGAATCTCAAGGATTGGATGTGATATTAGGCATGGATTGGTTATCAAAGTATGAAGGGAATATTGAGTGTGCTAGTAAGTCAATTTTGCTTACCACCCCAGAAGGGAGAAGGATCAAGTATGTATCCCGGCATGTGCCAAATAGGACTCAAGTAAATTGCCTAACAAGAGTTGTGCAGGAGGAAGTACCAGTGGTAAGAGATTTCCCTGATGTATTTCCAGAAGAGTTGCCAGGCATGCCACCGGATAGAGATATTGAGTTTTTGATTGAGCTATTGCCAGGCATAGGGCCAATATCAAAGAGACCATATAGGATGCCAGCAAAGGATTTGGTGGAAATTAAGAAGTAGATTAAGGAGTTACTGGATAAGGGATATATTCGCCCAAGTTCTTCACCTTGGGGATCGCCAGTACTTCTAGTGGAGAAGAAGGATGGATCGTTAAGGATGGTTGTTGATTATCGAGGATTGAATGAAGTAACAATCAAGAACAAGTACCCACTACCAATGATCAACGATCTGTTTGATCGATTGCAAGGAGCTAAGGTATTTTCCAAGATCGATCTGCGATCAGGATACCACCAGTTGAAGATTCGAGAACAGGATATTCCGAAGACAGCTTTTACTACCAGGTATGGGATGTATGAGTATACCGTTATGTCATTTGGTCTGACTAACGCACCTGCCTATTTTATGAACATGATGAACAAAGTGTTTATGGAGTTTTTGGATAAGTTCATCGTAGTGTTCATTGATGATATCCTGGTTTATTCGAAGAATGGAGAGGAACATAAGGAGCATTTGCGTTTGGTACTTGGAAAACTCAGAGAACATCAACTATATGCCAAGTTCAGCAAATGTGAGTTTTGGTTAAAGGAAGTAGGATTCCTCGGACATGTTATATCTGGTGAAGGTATAGCAGTAGATCCCACTAAAGTTGAAACCGTGACCACGTGGGAAGCCCCAACAACAGTTGGAGAGATCCGGAGTTTTCTTGGACTCGCAGGATACTACCGGAGATTTATTGAGAATTTCTCAAAGATTGCGAAGCCTATGACTGAGTTGTTGAAGAAGGATACAAAGTTCATATGGACAGAGGAGTGTGAGGCTAGTTTCCAGGAGTTGAAGAAACGTTTGGTTACCTCGCCAGTGTTGATTTTGCCAGACCAGACCAAAGATTATGAGGTGTACTGCGACGCTTCACGTCGAGGACTTGGAGCAGTGCTTATGCAGGAAGGGAGAGTTGTTTCATATGCCTCAAGACAACTGAAGCCTCATGAGTTAAATTATGCCATGATTTAGAGTTAGCAGCCGTAGTGCATGCGTTGAAAACATGGAGACATTTTCTCATTGGTAATCATTGTGAGGTGTACACGGATCATAAGAGTTTGAAGTACATTTTCACCCAGAAGGAGTTGACTCTCAGACAAATGAGATGGCTGGAGCGTATCAAGGATTATGATATGAAATTGCATTATCACCCCGGAAAGGCTAATGTAGTAGCTGACGCATTAAGCCGCAAGAGCCATGTCAATACATTAATGACGGGAGAAATACCCAAGGGGTTAGCAGAAAATCTTCGTGAACTATGTTTGGAAATAGTTCCGAGACGCTATGTAGCAGCATTGGAGATTCAGTCAACTTTGATGGATAGAATCAGAGAAGCTCAGAAAGCTGACAAAGAGATTGCCGCTATAAAGGAGAAACTGAGCAAAGGAAACGCTAAAGGATTTCATGAGGATGAGCATGACACCCTATGGTTTGAAGACCGTGTTTACGTGCCCAATGACCCGGAGATCAGGAAGTTGATTTTGCAAGAGGCACACGATTCACCATATTCAATTCATCCAGGAAATACCAAGATGTATCTGGATTTGAAGGATATTTTCTGGTGGACCGGAATGAAGAAGGATATAGCAGAGTATGTAGCCGTTTGTGATGTATATCAGAGAGTAAAGGCAGAGCATCAGAAGCCAGTAGGATTGTTACAACCATTGCCGATACCAGAATGGAAGTGGGATAAGCTAGGCATGGATTTTATCACGGGATTTCCCAGGACTCGTTCAGGCTATGACTCAATTTGGGTTGTAGTTGATCGATTGACGAAAGTAGCTCATTTCATCCCAGTAAAGACCACTTACACCAATGCTAAGTTGGCAAAGATATACATGACCAGGATCGTATGTCTGCATGGAGTTCCAAGGAGTATCATATCAGATAGAGGAACCCAGTTTACCTCAAAGTTCTGGAAGCAGTTGCATGAAACTTTGGGTACCAGGCTAGAATTCAGCACAGCTTTCCATCCACAGACAGATGGACAAACCGAGAGGGTAAATCAGATTTTGGAGGATATGCTTAGAGCTTGTGCACAAGATTATGGATCTAGTTGGGACGACAATTTGCCATATGCAGAGTTCTCTTACAACAACAGTTACCAAACCAGTTTAAAGATGGCCCCTTTCGAAGCCTTGTACGGAAGGAGGTGCAGGACACCGTTGTCATGGGACGGACTGGGAGACCGTCAGTTGTTTGGTCCTGACTTGATTAAAGAGTCTGAACAGAAGGTGAAGTTGATTCGCGATAGGCTCAAGGTAGCCCAGTCCAGACAGAAGAGTTATGCGGATTCTAAACGCAAGGAGACAGTTTACGAAGTTGGAGATAGAGCTTATCTTCGAGTATCCCCACTTCGGGGAACAAAGCATTTTGGAGTCAAAGGGAAGTTAGCACCATGATTTGTAGGACCATATCGAGTATTGGAACATATGGGGGAAGTAGCCTACAAGTTGGAATTGCCCGAAGGATTGTCAGGAGTTCATGATGTGTTCCACGTTTCTCAGCTGAAGAAATGTCACACGGAGATGGCTGACATACCGTTGAGAGATACAGTGCCTTTGGAAACTATTCAGTTGGATAATGATTTGACCTACGAGGAGAAGCCGGTTACGATCCTCGAGTTTGCCAACTAAGTTACTCGCAGCAAGGTTATCAAGTTTTGCAAAGTCCAGTGGAGCCACCACTCAGAGGATGAAGCCACCTGGGAGCGAGAGGAAGATTTGTTCAAGGACCACCCTCACCTATTTTCTAGCCAACCTGAATCTCGAGGGCGAGATTCATCTTAAGGGGGGTAGGTTTGTAACATCCCAAATTTTCAATTTGGAATGTTATATTTTAGATCATCAATGCATATCATATTTCTTTTGCATTTTGGTTGATCCTAGAAATTCTATGCAACTCAATGACCCATGGAGAGAGTTGGGGATTTCGATATTTTCATATTTGAGTTCTCTCAAATTTTGAGAATAGGATCATTTGATTTTATTTATTTTATCATCAAATATTTCTATTACAAAAATATGAGAGAGGGAATAAAATGACTTTCCAAAAATAAAGAAATATTGAGGATTTAATAATAAAATCAAATAGGATTTTTATTTCGGAGTTTTTCGGTGTTTTATTTGAATTAGGAAAAATGTGTTTTTTCCAAAATTGCATTTAGGTCCCAAATAAATGTTCACTTTGTCGGGCTTGATTTTAGAAGCCCGGGAAAATTTATTTCGGGAAATTTGGAGTCCGTTTAGTGTTTATTTTTATTTTTCTTCTGCGCGTAATGTTTTAAAAAAATGCACCGCGCGCCGACTGGGCCAAGGCCCAGCCGACGGCCCACTCCCCGCCGCCTGTCGTCTCCTTCCAGGAGACGAGCGTGCCGCCGCCGCCGAGTCCGGCTCGGACACGCCGCCCCCGCCACCTTGCCCCCTCCCCAAGGCAGCACCCCCCTTCTCTTAAATACCGAGCCGCCCCGCCGCCCCTCACCTCACCCCCCTTCTCTTAAATACCGAGCCGCCC
>NC_041392.1:634166490-634263145 GCF_002162155.2 Triticum dicoccoides | reverse complement strand
CCGCCGCCGCTGCCGCTCTGCGCCGCTGCCGCTGCCGAGCCTCCCCGCATAGCCGCCGCCGCCGCCGGAGCCCCGCCCCGCCGCCGGAGTACCTCGCCGGAGGTATAGCCGCCGCCGTTCGCCGTTTGTTTTTTTTAAAAAGAAACCGCCTTGGTTTTTTTCGAAACCCTAGATCAGTTTATTTCTCTGGTTTACTTAATTAGCGAACGTTCACCGATTCGTTCGTTTTAACGAACGCATTCATCGTTTAGTTTCAGATAACGAACGTCCGTTCGTTAATCTGTTCTTCGTTTTTCTTTTCTCGGATTAAATCCACGATTTTTCTGATCGCGATTTTTGATCCGATTTTTGTTTTAGTTTAACTTTTCGCTCGTTTATCGGAATCAGGCGATTCAAGCGCCTAGGGATTCGTCTCAAAACCCTCTATCCGTTTAACCAACCTAAACAAGATTTTTCTACTGTAAAAATTGCCCTAGATCCAGATTGCTAGAACGAAGTTGTTTTCTTTTGCCGTTTGTTTTTCGTTGCTTCGTTCGATTTGATTCTTTTGCCAACCGGAGTTCTTAAGTTGAACCTTCTGGATATATCTCTTATTTGAGTTTTACCTGTGCATTAGATGAGTACTTATTGTATGCTCGTTTGTTTGTTTGCGATAGAATATCCGGAGTGCGCCGCCTGTTACTTTGAATCACTAGGTTCTCGGATCATCAGCAAGGCAAGTAACACTTTGATCATACCTTCTCTACTACCCAGTTTTATTGCATTAGATCAATCCACACACATTGCATGATTAGGATCTAATTAAATTGTGGGATGGGAAGTAGATGAGGTAGTACCTATTACCTGTTTATTATCAAACCTTTGGGAGTTACTTCTACGTTTGCTTATCATGCCATGCTATGCTAGTAGACGTGGATTGGGTGAGTGAAATCCATTTACAGTTGTGAGATTGTTAATTAATGGTTTATCTAAGGTGGCAACTTAAACACACATCTGGGTGGACTGAGGCACCTGGGTATTCCAGGACTTGCCTATTTTCTTTTGGACCGCCACCCAGGCTCAAAGGGATCATAAGACTATTCATACTAGAAACTTCCGTGTGCAGCCACAAGCTATTATGGGCTCTAGCATAGTTGACTAAGTTGTGGGAACTCTTACAGTGGTAGACTAGCAGATGTAGGGGATGTAGGTGGTACGGTCTACCCGATCGTAAGGTGCTAGCGCTTCTGAAAGACTATGTCTCGGTCATCTGTCTTCTCAAATACCATGTAGTGCGAGAAACCAAACGGAGGCGATAGAGTCTTGTGGGGAAAAGTGTGCAAACCTCTGCAGAGTGTAACAAACTAATTATGATTAGCTGTGTCCCCGGTTATGGACATCTTGAGTATCTAGTACTTGGATTATCATGTGAATCTCAACATGTTACTCTAAATTAATTTTGTTGGGTTATGTTTAATGATGATGCTTAATTGGGATTGAGAATGCTATCAACCATTCTCAATGTTTAACAACTACCATGATAGTTAAATAAATTTTATTCCTTTGAAGTAGGGAAAAATTGGCTTTACGCAAAAACTGTAACCATAGAGCTTTCCACCAGCCAAATATGCATATAGTATAGCTGTTTCATTCCATTACTCTCTATGTGTTACCTTGCCAGCATATTCCATGTGCTGACCCGTTTTCGGGCTGCAACGTTAATGTTGCAGACTTTTCAAACGACGATTAAGGAGTTTTAGGTCGTGGTTCTATACTCAGTGATGCCGTTGGAGTTGATGGACTCACTTATCTTCCAAGCCTTCTGCTGTTATCATTATTAGATGGCCTTAAGCCATATTTATTGTAATAAGTTCTCTTTTGAGACACTCGATGTAATAAGTGTGTGATTGCTACTCTGCTATAAATCCTCCGAGTACTGTGTGGTGTCAGCATTACTGATCCAGGGATGACACCGGAGCACAGAGATCAGACTGTTTGAGGTCTGGTCGCTACAAAGTGGTCCTGTCATGGGTCCCATCCATTTCCGGTGATAAGCAAAAATCATCCATTGTGTTGTCTTCAACAAGGTAGTCCACATCATCCATTCTAGTCCGAGTATGTCATTCTTTCCAACTCCTTCAAAAGACCGATTGTGATTGCCTTAGGCTGGTATAAAGAGTTTCAATGATCTATGGGTCAAAAGTAATTCTTTTTGCCACTTAAGGGAATAGCTCTACGAGTCACCTTCACTAAGGTGCCTCGTTATGGTATTATGGGCAACATAACTTCTCGCTACTTTGATCAAATCAAACCCTGTCGTTGTTCTTCCATCCCTCTCGATGTGTTTTGTGTCTCAACTCGAGATGTTTCAACATCTCATTCCGTGAGTTGATATTGTTTAGCTCGATCTTCGATAAGATCAATCCTAGTTGAGTTTATTTCCGTCGTCATCGCGTGGATGAAGATCTCAAAAGCGAGGATGTCAAGATCGACATGATGCAATGAATCAACATCTTCGAGAAGGGCAATCAGACCGTGAAGATTCTTTATTGGAGTTCCCTCTATCTTCTTACCTCACGTCTTGAATCTCGGGACGAGATTCTTGTTTAGTGGGGGTGAGTTGTCACAGCCCTAGAATTTGCTTGTAGCTAATTACCTGAGTGAGCATCATGCATCATGTCTAAATTCTGAAAGTTGAATTGAGGTTAGTTGAAACCCTCATAAACCACTTCAAAAATAATCAACATTAAAATCTTTTCAAAGAAGTCCAAGAAAATGTTCCTCTTAGTCTCTAAAAATACTGGCAAGAGGTAAAACTTAAAACAATATTTTTGGAATCTCAGAGATATTTATTTTGAGCCTTTGAATTAAATCAATAACTATTTGCATTGGATATATATATTTATTAATTAATATATGTCCAATAATTCTAATCTTTGGTGCAGGGCTTTGGAATAATCCAACTAGTCCCTACAAGAATTATCTGAAGCAACAAAAATGATTTAGTGTATAAAACTAAATCAAAACAAATTACAGAAAATGCAAAACAGAAGAAAAAGAGAGAGAGTGAGAGATAGTACCTGGGCTTACCTGGCGGCCCAAGTGGCCGACCCAGCCCACCATCGCAACCTCCCTGTCGTCTTCCTCCCCGGACAGAAGGACGAGCGCGTGCTCGCCGCGCGTTGGCCACATGCCTCGCCAGCTCCTGCTTGCCCTCCCCGTCGACGCCCCGACATTCCATGGAGACACCATGCAAGCCTCGACCTTTCTCGCACTCTCCCTCGCCCTCGTCCCCTTCTCTGTCTCTCTCTCACGCGCACAGCCGAAGGCCACCGTCGCCGCCGACAAGCACCACCGCTGCCACCGCCTCTCCCTCGCTTCTCTGACCGGTCCAGAGGCTCTGCCTCGACCCCCTCTTTCTTCCTCCCCGAGCCACACCACCGCGGGAGCCCCACATCACCGCCACGAGTCGTCTTCCCCGAGCACGGCCATCGGACTCCATCGACGGATTCGTCGTCGCCAAGCCATCCCCGAGCAAGCTGAGCCCCTCTTCGTGATTGCTGTGAGCTCCGCCACCGTTTCCCCCTCTTCCCCGCTCTGTTTGATCGCTGTAGCCGTCGCCCCCTTAATGACCGAAGCACGCCGCCGCACGAGCTCATCGCCAACGAGGCTCCGGTGGCCAATCGGTCCCGTTCTTATGCCCGTTAGCTTTGTAAGAGCCCGTAGAAACCTTAGGTGCTACCCGTTGACCCTCCCGTGCACGATGCCGTCATTTTCATCGGCGCCTGAACTCCGGGCACCGCCGCGAGCTCCGTTCCGGCAATCTCCGGCCACCCCAAGCCCGGCTACTGCCATCAGTCGACGCGCTGCAACGCCAGCTACCCGTAGAGACCAACCGCGGCTCAAACCGCGGCCTGTACGCGAAAGCCGAGCAACTCCGGTGAGTTGCCGCCATGGTTTTGGTCGCCGCTGGTGAACTACGGTGACTCCGATGTGGCACATCATTAGCAGCTAACCCTACTAATTAACCCCACCCTCTAGACAATGACAGTGGGCCCTGCTGCCCAATTAAGTCGCTGTTTAGTTTTAAGCTAGTTTAATTAACAAAACTAGCGGACCCACGCGTGAGGGTTGACTGGCTGACATGGCAGTTGACTAGGGCCACCTGTCAGCGACACTAACTGGCCCTGAGTCCCTGACCAGTGGGCCCCATTGGTCAGGTTTGACTTGGACCAGCCCCCTTGACCTGGTGACGTCACTGTGACACTATGCTGACGCAATAAGTATTTTCTGGATCTATTTTTATATAGGAAATTCCGGAAAATGTTGCAAACTTCAAAAATTCATAGAAATTAATCTGTAACTCCAAATGATCAGAAAAATCCAATCTATCCATCTGTACTGGTTTCATGCATGTTTAAACAAGTTAACTTGCTGTTTAGTGCAAAAACATGATAAGCACTATTTAAGATCACAAATGAGTTTGAACTTTGAATCTTTGGTTCAAAATAGCTCAAACCCATTTGGTTGTAGTTGCATTAGCCCAACACACTCATTTTACCATTTCATGATCATGCATCATATTGTGCATTGCATTGATTGTGTTTCTTTCTCTGTTGCCGGTTTTTGTCCCCTCTTGATAGACGTGGTTTTGATGATGAGTTCGATGACACCGATGAAGAGCTATAATATCTTCAGAAGTGCCAGGCAAGCACAACCCCCTTGTTCATTCTGATACAAGCCCACTCTCTCGCTCCTGCTCTCTTTTACCGCATTAGTACAACAACGATTCATCTGTTACTTGTTGCGGTAGTTGAACCCCTTATCCTCTGCATGACCTGTCATTGCCACAGTAAACAGATGAAACCCACTAGCATGAGTAGGAGTTGTTTGAGCCTTGATGTGCCTACTCATTCATGCTTGTTTGTCATGCCTGCTATTGCATAGAGTTGTGTCGGGTCTGATTCATCGGGAATGAATTGGAACGGTGATGAACATGTCCTACCGTGTGTGAGCTAAGTGTGTGAACATGATTTGGTAAAGGTAGTGGTGAGAGGCCATGTAGGAGTACATGGTGGGTTGTCTCATTGAAACCGTTCTTAGGAACTGAGTTCTGTGTCTGTGATCCATGAACAGCTACTACCGCTCATGGATCCTTAATTGACCCTCTCGGCTTCTTAATCACCCTAGTACTCTATCCAGGAGTTGCAACTAGTTTCTGATGTTTGTAGGTTATGTGTTGGCGGCCGTGCATAGCGCTGACCCTAGGGGTGGGCTATGATGCGGTAGATACATCGTGGCACGGTGTATCGGGCACCCGTTTGGTGTCTCGGGAACCCTGTTCACATCGTTCGGGGCCGTATGTGGAAGCCTCGGCCGGACTCCCTGCGGATGGAACCTGGATAGGCGATAAACCTGGACTAGAGACTTGAGTGTTTAGGTAGGCCGTGGCTGACACCCTCGTTGGGCTTCCGCTTGAAGGTTGCCGAGTACATGTCGTGTAAATGACGGTAAGTGGTGGGAGGGTGTGTGAAGAAGTACACCCCTGCAGGGTTATCATTATCTATTTGAATAGCCGAATTCCTCGGATATGGAAACTTGGACCCCTTGCATAGTTCATAGACAAGTGAAAGTGGATACTCTAAAATGCGCAAGATAAGCGTGAGTGCTATGGATGGCGTTCTCGTAGGGAGACGGGAGCAGATCCATAGTGGTGTATTGATATGGTGAATATGTGGACTCGTGTGCGCCACCTCAAAGAGTTGCTTGCTGTCGTAGTTCAGGTTAGCCACTGAGTCAAAGCTGGCTTGCTGCAGTTAAACTCCACTACCCCTTTGTTGATACCAATGCATATGTAGTTAGTTCTGATGTAAGTCTTGTTGGGTACATTTGTACTCACGTTTGCCTATTTTATGTTTTGCAGAGAGACATCAGTCTCGCTAGTAGTTCCGTGTGGACTTCGACGTTTAGCTCGTTACCTCAGCTACGATCTTGTGCCCTCGGCAGGATCTGGTAGATAGTCAGGCTTCTTAGCCTTTTTTTTCATTTGTAGATGTCTGTACTCAGACATGTTAAGCTTCCACATGTGCTTTTCTTTGTATGCTATGATTGTTGGGTCACGAGACCCATGTTTGTAATATCTCGCTCCTCGGAGCCTAATGAATAAATATTTCATTCATAGAGTTATGTTGTGATGCCATGTTGTATTTACACATATCGAGCATATTGTATGTATGATTGAAATGCTTGGTATGTGTGGGATCCGACAATCTAGTTGTTTATCCTTGGCAGCCTCTCTTATGGGGAAATGTGGTCTAGTGCTTCCATGAGCCATAGTAGTCCGCTATAGCCCGGTTCACCGGAGTCTTGCTAGCCCAGCACTACTGCTTAGGACACTTGACTGGCCGGCATGTGTTTCACTTCGTTCCTATGTCTGTCCCTTCGGGGAAATGTCACGCGGTGACATCCAGAGTCCTGCCTAGCCTGCTACAGCCCGGGTTCCCCGGAGTCCTGTTAGCCAAGTGCTACTGCCCGTATTCACACGCTGCTGACCGACATGCTCGATGTGATTCATGTATGCCTGTCCCCATAGGTTGGTGCCGCTTCGGGTTCACGGCTAGCCATGTCGGCCCGGGTTCTCTGTCATATGGATGCTAGCGACACTATTATATACGTGTGCCAAAAGGCGCAAACGGCCCCGTGCCATGGTAAGGCGACACCCGTAGGAATACCGTGCGTGAGGCCGCAAAGTGATATGAGGTGTTATCGGCTAGATCGATGTGACTTGGAATCGGGGTTCTGACAGCCGCTCTACTTGGAACTGCACCAACTAACAGCTCTAGCATTCAATATAAATATGTATCCGGTTTGTGACTTAGAGTCATCCGGATCAGTATCAAAGCTAGCATCAACGTAACCATTTACGATGAGCTCTTTGTCACCTCCATAAATGAGAAACATATCCTTGGTCCTTTTCAGGTACTTCAAGATGTTCTTGACTGTTGTCCGGTGATCCACTCCTGGATTACTTTGGTACTCCGTGCCAAACTTATGGCAAGGCACACATTAGGTTTGGTACACAGCATAGCATACATGATAGAACCTATGGCTGAGGCATAGGGAATGACTTCCATTTTCTCTCTATCTTCTGCAGTGGTCAGGCTTTGAGTCTGACTCAATTTCACACCTTGTAACACAGGTAAGAACCATTTCTACGACTGATCCATTTTGAACTTCTTCTAAACTTTGTCAAGGTATGTGCTTTGTGAAAGTCCTATTAAGCGTCTCGATCTAGCCCTATAGATCTTGATGCCCAATATATAAGAAGCTTCACCAAGGGCTTCCATTGAAAAATTCTTATTCAAGTATCCTTTTTGAAGGAAATATGCCCTAGAGGCAATAATAAAGTTACTATTTATTTCCTTATATCATGATAAATGTTTATTATTCATGCTAGAATTGTATTAACCAGGAACTTAGTACATGTGTGAATACATAGACAAACAGAGTGTCACTAGTTTGCCTCTACTTGACTAGCTCGTTGAAACAATGATGGTTATGTTTCCTAACCATAGCCATGAGTTGTCATTTGATTAACGGGATCACATCATTAGAGAATGATATGATTGACTTGACCCATCCGTTAGCTTAGCACGATGATCATTAGTTTGTTGCTATTGCTTTCTCCATAACTTATACATATTCCTATGATTATGAGATCACGCAACTCCCGAATACCGGAGGAACACTTTGTGTGCTACCAAACTTCACAACGTAACTGGGTGATTATAATGGTGCTCTACAGGTGTCTCCGATGGTGTTTTTTGAGTGGGCATTGATCGAGATTAGGATTTGTCACTTCGATTGTCGGAGAGGTATCTCTGGGCCCTCTCGGTAATTCACATCAATATAAGCCTTGCAAGCAATGTAGCTAATGAGTTGGTTACGGGATGTAGCATTAAGGAACGGGTAAAGAGACTTGCCGGTAACGAGATTGAACTAGGTATTGAGATACCAACGATCGAATCTCGGGCAAGTAACATACCGATGACAAAGGGAACAACGTATATCGTTATGCGGTTTGACCGATAAATATCTTAGTAGAATATGTGGGAGCCAATATGAACATCCAGGTTCTGCTATTGGTTATTGACTGGAAGTGAGTCTCGATCATGTCTACATAGTTCTCGAACCCGTAGGGTCCGCACGCTTAACGTTCGGTGCCGGTATTATGAGTTTATGTGTTTTGATGAACCGAAGGTTGTTTGGAGTCCCGGATGTGATCACGGGCATGACAAGGAGTCTTGAAATGGTCGAGACATAAAGATCGATATATTGGATGACTATGTTTGGACATCGGAATGGTTCCGAGTGAGTTCGAACATTAACCGGAGTACCGGGGGGTTACCGGAACCCCCCGGGGAGTATATGGGCCCTATTGGACTAGGGGGGGGGGGGCGGCACCCACTCCTTCCTTGTCTACTCTCTTCCCTTTCCTACTCTCCTACTCCTACTACATGGAAAGGGGGAATCCTACTCCCGGTGGGAGTAGGACTCCCTAGGGCACGCCATAGTAGAGGGTCGGCCCTCCCCCTTCTCCACTCCTTTATATACGGGAGGGGGGCACTGATACGTCTCCCTCGTATCTACTTTTCCAAACACTTTTGCCCTTGTTTTGGAATCTAACTTGCATAATTTGAATGGAACTAACCCGGACTGACACTGTTTTCAGCAGAATTGCCATGGTGTTATTTATGTGCAGAAACAAAAGTTCTCGGAATGACCTGAAACTTCACGGAACGTCTTTTTGGAAGTAATAAAAAATCCTTGCAAAAGATGAAGACCAGGGGGCCCACACCCTAGCCACGAGGGTGGGGGTGTGCCTGCCCCCTGGGTGCGCCCCTACCTCGTGGGCCCCTGGAGCTCCTCCGACCTCAACCCAACTCTATATATTTGCTTTCGAGGAGAAAAAAATCAGAGAGAAGGATTCATCGTGTTTTACGATACGGAGCCGCCGCCAAGCCCTGAAACCTCTCGGGAGGGCTGATCTAGAGTCCGTTCGGGGATCCGGAGAGGGGAATCCGTCGCCATTGTCATCATCAACCATCCTCCACCAACAATTTCATGATGCTCACCGCCGTGCGTGAGTAATTCCATCATAGGCTTGCTGGACGGTGATGGGTGGGATGAGATTTATCATGTAATCGAGTTAGTTTTGTTAAGGTTTGTCGGATTTCGAGTTCCGGCGGACCCTTGAGGTTCGAACACCAGGGTGCACACGGAGATCTCTCCCCTATCGACCTACGTCCAATCTCCTCGCGTGATCTAAGCTGGAAACAACGAACAACACAAGGGACACGAGGTTTATACTGGTTCGGGCCACCGTTGTGGTGTAATACCCTACTCCAGTGTGTGGTGTGGTGGATTACCTCAGGGGCTGATGATGAATAGTACAAGGGAAGAATAACCTCGCGAGAGGTGTTCTTGAGCTCGTGCGATGAACTGCTTGGGTGAGTTCAGTCGCCTCTCTCTCTCTCTCTCTCTCTGCTAGGGCTCTATCAGATCTCTAGATGTCCCCCTACTCTGTGGTGGCTAGCTGTATTTATAGAGGCCCTGGGTCTCTCCCCAAATAATGAGCGGGAAGGGCGCCAACAATTGGCTATTTTGAAGGGGACATCTAGTACAAGTTATGCTGACAAAAGGTGGTCTTCGGCTGCCAAAAGCACTGGTGGTGACGCCGTCTTGGGCTCCACGGTGACCTCCGTCTTGCCGCTCTGTCGGTCTTGGTCTCATTGCACTTGAATGGTAACCTTTGCCCGATGCCTTGGCCTGTGCTTGCCCCTTTGCACCAAAGGGGAAACAAGGACACTGCGCAGGCAGGCGCCCGCCTGGTCTCGATCGTCATGGCTTGCGTCATGGGCTCCTCGCGAGGTGCCCCTGCCTTGATCTCTCCGCCTCCTCGCGAGCCTGCCTGATGAGGATGCCTCTAAGGAAGTTTCCGGTCGTCCGCCCCATTAGGCTTGGCCCCTCGCGAGGGTCTTGAGCTTGAGCTGATGAAGATGGGCCATGCTGGGGCCCCCACTTGAGCCACGCCGCAGGCTACAGGCAGGCAAGTCTGGGGACCCCCGTTCCCAGAACGCCGACGGTAGCCCCCGGGCCCAAGGCGCGCCCGGCTTGGCCTAGCAAGGAAGCGGAGGGGCGAGCACGAAGCGTCGTGGGCTCCAATAGCCTGCGGCCTCGGGCGCCGTGTGGCGACTGATTGGACGTGGGCGTATGCGCTTCCCCACGACGCCTCGGCGACCGCACGACTTGACAAGTCCCTGCGTGCAGAGAAACCGGTCATGATTACCTGCGATCGTGGTGCTCGGCGGTTGGCCTCCTCCGGCTATAAGTATGGGGCTGCGTGAGCCCCTTCAGCCCATCCCTTCTTGCTGCTACTTTTCTTCTTCTTGGCTACTCGCCGTTCTGATGGCTCCAAAGAGATTCTCGGCCGCGGAGAAAGGAAAGGCCCGCCAGGCAGGGCCTGACTCCCCCCCCGACCAAGCGCGGCCGAGGCCGCCCTCGCAAGCATTCCACGGTCCCCGTAGTGGCTTCCCGCGGCCATGGAGGCGGTTCCCTATGCGGTGGTGAGCGCCCGGCCGCCGATGGGGGGCACGCCGTGGCTTCGTGCCCCCCTAGGCCATGCTTTCGCTCTACGGAGGTGCTGCCGGAGTTCGTCATGTGGTCAGCGGACCCAACCAGCACCCGGCTCCAGCTCCCCCATTTCTTCGTAGCTGATCTGCCGGCCAGTGCCCGGTGCGGCTTCTGGCTCCAGCAGACGGCTGCTGTAGCAGGGCCTCCTGGGCTTCGCTGGAGGTCTCCGTTTCTGGGAATGGGGCCCTGACCCGCGGCTGGAAAATGTTTGCCCGCACGCGCGGCCTGGGGCGGTGTTGCACCCTGCACTATAAGTTTGATGGCGACGCTACCCTCTACGTGAGGGTGTTCGGGGAAGATGGTCGTCGTGCTGGGTGCTGCCCCGAAGACGATGACCGTGGCTGCCTACCCAGCCCCGATACTGACCAGGATGAAGACGGCGACAGGAGTACAGGCGGCGGTGCTCGGGGTTCGCTGAGCTTTGGCGACTCCCACTTAGGCAGCAGCTCCTCCAGCGGTGGCCGCGACCAGCCCCCGTGCCGTCGTGCCTGCCTGAGTGAAGGTAGTGGGTCAGCCCGCCGTCGCGCCCCGGCGAAGCGAGAGGAGGGATCCGCCTGAGTCCCAGGAGAAGCTCGAATCTTCGCTGTGGGTTGGTGTAGGACGAATCGCGCCCATTTTGTTTTCCTTCTTTTCCTGCGCAGAAATAGAAGGTAGTATAGGGCCCCGCGGGGGCGTGTTAGAACTGCTGCTGTTAACCACCGTGCTGCTTCCGCTATTTCTGTGTTGTGTTCCCGCGCCGTGCACCCATGTGCGGGAATTATTTTAGCTCGGTGGGGCTTGACGCGGTCCTCACCTCCCGAGGCCGTGGCCTCGCCATGCACTTTGTGCCCTGCAAGGATCAATAGGAGGGGTAGCTTTCGGTCTTGGTTGTGGGGGCGATCGGCCCAGGTCTTGCTCATGTCGCGATGCCCGTGAGGCACGGACTGGGAGGGGTGCTCCCATAGAGGACTCGTACAGGAAAGCTCCAGACGACCGGGGCAGAAAAACACTCGCGAGGGCGCCCACGAACCTCCCTCGCGAGACTTGTGCGAGAGAAAACGAGGCAAGCGAGTGAAAAAGATAAAGAGTCACAAGGCAGGAACGTCAACAGCTTCAATAAAACTTCAAACAGGAATAAACAAGCCAACTGCAGAAAGCAAATGGAAAAGCCGCGTCCGGCACCTATCCTAGTCTTCAACGTCTTCTCACCAGCGCGGAGCTAAGTGCTGCCACTGGGCGTGGGTGGGAGCCCCCGAGGCCTGTGGCGGCACTCCGGAGACTCCGGGGCGTGTACAACCCCACTCATTATTACGTGAGAGTGTCACGGGTGTCGAGCTTCACAGGCATTGGCCTTCTTCACAGGCACTGGGCCTTTCCCGAAATGCGGCAGCTTCACAGGCATTGGCCTTCTTCACAAGCACCGGGCCTTTTCCCAAAACACGGCAACTTCACAGGCATTTGCCTTCTTCATAGGCACCGGGCCTTTCCCAAAATACAGCAGCTTCATAGGCATTTGCCTTGTTCACAGGCACCGGGCCTTTCCCAAAACACGGCAGCTTCACAGGCATTTGCCTTCTTCACAGGCATCGGGCCTTTCCTAGGTGCTAGGCCTCGCTTAGAGATAGAACCTCTGGAGATGTTGAATGTTCCATGCGTTCTGGATGGGTACCCCCTCCATGGTCTCCAAGCGCGCGGAGCCAGGCCTGGAGACATGAACAACCTTGAATGGGCCCTCCCACATGGGAGAGAGCTTGTGCAGCCCCTCCCTGGAGAGAACCCGTCGGAGTACGAGATCCCCTACCTCAAGAGTTCTGGGGCGGATGTTGCGGCAGTGGTATCGTCGCAGCGCCTGTTGATACCTTGCCACTCGCAGCGCGGCTTCTCGGCGACGTTCCTCCCCCAGCACGAGATCCATCCCCCGCATGGCGTCCTGCTGCGTCTCGTCAAACGCCAGGACCCGTGTGGAGCGACGTCTGACCTCGTGAGGGAGAACAACCTCTGCTCCGTAGACAAGGAAGAATGGGGTCTCGCCAGTCGGCTTGGTCGCAGTTGTGCGGATTGACCACATCACGGACTGGAGCTTGTCATACCAGCCCCTGCCACAGGCCTCCAGCTTCTTCTTAAAGGTCCTGGCTTTGAGGCCCTTGAGGACTTCCGCGTTGGCTCGCTCGGCCTGGCCCTTGCTCCGGGGGTGTGCTACCGAAGCGTAGCATATCTGCGTTCCAAGGTTAGCACAGTATGTTTTGAAGAGATTACTGGTGAATTATGAACCGTTGTCGGTGATGATGCGGTTGGGCACCCCAAATCGGCTCACGAGGCCCTTGATGAACTTGACCACAGAGCCTGCCGGGATTGTGCGGACGGCTTCCACCTCAGCCCACTTGGTGAACTTGTCCACAACGACATAGAGGTAGCGATAGCCCTCTGGCGCCCAAGGAAACAGGCCCAGAATTTCCAGCCCCCAAACTGCAAACGGCCATGAGAGGGGTATAGTCTGTAGACCCCCCACAGGCTGATGGATCTGCTTAGTGTGAAACCGGCAGGCCTCACAAGCCTTCACCAGCTCAACGGCGTCGATGAGCGATGTGGGCTAGTAGAATCCACTACGGAACGCCTTGCCGACGAGGGTTCGTGATGACGAGTGGTGCCCGCAGTCTTCGCCGTGTATGTCCGCCAGTAGCTCCTTCCCTTGCTCTCAGGAGATGCAACATAGGGACACGTCATTTGGTCATTTCCTGTAGAGCTCTAAATCCTTGATGCAATAAGTTGTGGCCTGCCGCGCCACACGCTCCGCTTCCTCCTCGTTCTTCGGCAGAGTCCCTTGCATCAGGTAGTTCTTGAGCTCCAGGATTCAACACCCTTCCTGAGGCTCTAACGCCAGGAGCAGGCGTGCCCCTGAGGCCGGGCCGCAGACCGGGGCTCCCGAGGCAGGCGGCTGAGGGAGCTCCTCCCTTGGTTGCGTCGTGCTTGACAGTGACGGCACCGCCGAGGGTTTGAAGAGCCGCTCCTCGAAGATGCCAGGCTCCTGAGGCAGCGCTGAGATGCCCTCTTGGCAATGTCATCAGCTTCCTGATTGGTTCCCCGAGGCACGTGTCGCAACTCCAGCCCCCAGAACTATTTCTCCATCTTGCGAACCTCAGCGAGGTAGGCTTCCATGTGCTCGTCCTTTGGCTCGTATATCTTGTTGGAGAAGTTGACGAGGAGCTGTGAATCACCCTGGATGATGAGGCGCTTTACCCCTAAGGCAATTGCGGCCTTTAGGCCTGCTATTAGGCCTTCGTACTCCGCTATGTTTTTGGAGACCTTTTCTCTGTGCTGGAAGCAGAGTTGTACGGCGTAGTAGAGTTTGTCCTGGGTAGGGGATACGAGCACTGCGCCAGCTCCCGCACCGTGTCGGGAGAACGCCCCATCGAAGTACATGACCCAGCCGTCCGGTGCTTCACTTCCCGAGGAAAGTGATCGGTCTTCGCCTGCCTCGAGACCCGGCGCCTCTGCCTATTCTGCCATGAAATCCGCAAGTCGGCTCCCTTGATGACTCTGGTCATACTGAATTCTAGCTGAAATGCCTGTAGTTCAATGTTCCATTCAGCGACCCTCCCAGCCAAGTTGGGGCTCCTGAGTACTCTTTCCAAGGGGTATGCTGAGACGACTTTGATGGGATGGCCTTGGAAGTAGTGGCGCAGCTTGCGTGAGGCCACTAGTAGCGCGAGGAGGAGTTTTTGAGGCATGGGGTACCATGCCCTTGCGTCCCGTAGCACCGTGCTAATGAAGTACACGGGATGCTCGAGGAGGTTGAGGGTGCTGGCGCAACTTGCGTCCTCCAGAGGTCGAGGCGTCTCTTGAGATGACGGAGCCCCCAGTGCTTGGTCGCCTGAAGAGGCCTCTCCTGCTTCGGGTGCGTTCTCCTGCTGCGGCTGTTCCTTTCTGGCTGTGGTTGCGTCCTTCGCGAGGCCCTCCCGACTCTGCTTTGCTTCAGTTTAGACGATCGATGCGGCCTTGGCACAACGCGCCTCCCTGACCGCCACCAGGGCTGCTCTAGGGAGTAGGGGGTGGCCGCAAGGTAGAGCACTAGGGGCTCCCGAGGACGTGGAGCTACCATCACTGGTGGGTTGGTAAGGTACCTCTTGAGGTTTTGGAATGCCTTCTCAACCTCTTCAGTCCATTCGAAGGGGCCCTTTTTCTTCATTAGCTTGAAGAAGGGCAGTGCTCGTTCCCCAAGCTTGGAGATGAAGCGCCCCAGTGCAGTTATGCGCCCGGTGAGCTTCTGCATTTCTCTGAGGGCCCTTGGCGGGCTCATGTCTTCGACTGTCTTGACTTTCTCTGGGTTGTCCTCGATGCCCCTGTGGGACACGAGGAAACCTAGGAGCTTGCCGGAGGGGACTCCAAACACGCACTTCTCCGGGTTGAGACGTAGGTCCACTTCGTTAAGGCTCACAAAGGTTTCTTCCAGGTCCTATATCAGGGATCTTGCCTCACGAGACTTCACCACAATGTCATCGACGTAAGCTTCAGCGTTCCTCCCGAGCTGCCGGCCTAAGGCGATGTGCATCAACTGCTGAAAGGTCGCGCCTATGTTGCGCAACCCAAATGGCATGCACGTATAGCAGTACACTCCACACGGGGTCAGGAAAGCCGTCTTCTCCATGTCTTCTACCGCCATCTTGATCTGGTGATAGCCCGAGAAGGCATCTAGGAAACTCAATAGGTCACACTCTGCGGTGGAGTCGACTATCTGGTCAATGCGGGGGAGCGGAAATGGATCCTGCGGGCAGGCCTTGTTGAGGTTGGTGAAGTCGACACACATGCGCTCCTTTCCTTCATTTTTTGGCACAACGACCGGATTAGCCAGCCAATCAGGGTAGCGGACCTCGCGGATAACTCCTGCCGCCTCTAGCTTCCAGGTCTCTTGAACGATGAAAGCCTGTTTCTTAGTGGACTGCCACCTCGCCTTCTGCTTCACGGGGCACACATTGGGGCACACATTGAGGTGATGCTCAATCACTTTCCTTGGGACCCCTGCCAACTGATCAGGTTCCCACACGAACACCTTCTTGTTCGCACGCAGGAACCTCACCAGGGCCTCCTCCTGCTCGGGCTCGAGGTTGGCCCCTATGGTGAAGGTGGCGCTAGTGGACCCGTCCTCGTCGATTGGTACCTGCTTGGTTTCCGCCATGTCTTGGGTGAATAGCTGCTTCTTTTTAGCCGGTGCAGCCCCCTTGGGCTCAAGGGCATTGGTGCTAGTGGGCTGTGCCACTGCAGCCGCCCTGAAAACAAGCTGGAGCACCTGCAGCGCATCCCTTGTGTCCCCTGACACGGTGAGGATGCCGCTGCTCCCAGGCATCTTCATGAGGTTGTACGTCGGATGAGTTGCTGCCATGAACCGAGCCAAGGCCGGATAGCCGAGGATGGCATTGTAGGGGAGGCCAATGGGGGCGATGTCGAAGTCGATCAACTCCGTGCGGAAGTTGTCGCAGGTGCCGAAGGTCACTGGGAGGCGGATCTGTCCCAAGGAGGCGGTGGAACCGACTCCGACGCCCGAGAAAGGCCTGCTGGGTTAGAGCCGCTCCAGCGGCACGTGGAGGAGGCTGAAGGCCTCCACCGAGAGCATGTTGAGGCCGGCACCACCGTCGATGAGGTTCCTGGTGACGACCACTTGCTAGATGGTGGGGGTGCACAGCATCGGGAGCGCGCCCGAACCGATGGGGTTAAAGGGGTGGTCCTCTGAGTCGAAGGTTAGATCGGCCTCGGGCGCCACCCAGCTCGGGAGGGGGGGGGGGCTTCTCGGCGCTTGGAGGCGGTGCTGATCTGGCGGGTGAACGACTTGACGTGATGGCTCGAGGGTGGTGCCTGGGAGCCACCCAGGAGAGCTGCGACGACGGGCGGCGCTAGGGCGGCAAAACGGGCGAGGAAGAGGTCACGCAGCTCCTCCCAGGAGGTGACAGAAGCCGTCGGCAGGTGGAGGAGCCACGCGCGCGGGAAGCCGGTGAGGGCCATGGGTAACCAGTTGGACATCACCCGGTCGTCGCCTCGGCTCTGAGGACGGCCTCCTCGTACACCAGCAGGAAAATCATCGGGTCTGTCGCGCCGTTGTAGCGCAGCGGCATCTCGGGCTTGAACTTGTGCGGCCACTGCACCTGTCGCAAGGTGGGGGCCAAGGCCCAGAGCCTCCTGGCCCAGTGCCGGCATCCGTTGCTGGAGTGGGCGGCACGTTGTCCGCCATGAGGGCGGGATGCGATGCTGGGGGAGAGCAGGTCGTCAGGAGGGAGAACTCCGCTGCACCCCCTACCTGGCGCGCCAAATGTCGGATTTCGGGTTCCGGCGGACCCTTGAGGTTCGAACACTAGGGTGCGCGCGAAGATCTCTCCCCTACCGATCTACGTCCAATCTCCTCACGTGATCTAAGCTGGAAACAACAAACAACACAAGGGACACGAGGTTTATACTGGTTCGGGCCACCATTGTGGTGTAATACCCTACTCAAGTGTGTGGTGTGGTGGATTGCCTCAGGGGCTGATGATGAACAGTACAAGGGAAGAACAGCCTCGCGAGAGGTGTTCTTGAGCTGGTGCGATGAACTGCTTGGGTGAGTTTAGTCGCCTCTCTCTCTCTCTGCTAGGGCTCTATCAGATCTCTAGATGTCCCCCTACTCTGTGGTGGCTAGCTCTATTTATAGAGGCCCTGGGCCTCTCCCCAAATAATGAGCGGGAAGGGCACCAACAATTGGCCGTTTTGAAGGGGAACATCTAGTACAAGTTATCCTAACCAAAAGTGGTCTTCAGCTGCCAAAAGCACTTATGGTGACGCCGTCTTGGGCTCCACGGTGACCTCCGTCCTGCCGCTCTGTTGGTCTTGGTCTCGTTGCACTTGAATGGTAACCTTTGCCCGATGCCTTGGCCTGTGCTTGCCCCCTTTGCACCAAACCGGGAAACAAGGACACTGCATAGGCAGGCACCCGCCTGACGCCCGCCTGGTCTCGATCGTCATGGCTTGTGTCATGGGCTCCTCGCGAGGTGCCCCTGCCTTGATCTCTCTGCTTCCTCGCGAGCCTGCCTGATGAGGCTGCCTCTGAGGAAGTTTCCGGTCGTCCGCCCCGTGAGGCTTGGCCCCTCGCGAGGGTCTTGAGCTTGAGCTAATGAAGATGGGCCACGCTAGGCCCGCACTTGAGCCACGCCGCAGGCCGCAGGCAGGCAAGTCTGGGGACCCCCGTTCCCAGAACGTCGACAGGGTTTGATCCCTAGTATCCACTATTTTCTGAGATTGATGTTGCTATGACTTTGCTATGCTTAATGCTTGTCACTAGGGCCCGAGTGCCATGATTTCATATCTGAACCTATTATGTTTTCATCAATATATGAGAGTTCTTGATCCTGTCTTGCAAGTCTATAGTCACCTACTATGTGTTATGATCCGGCAACCCCGAAGTGACAATAATCGGGACCACTCCCGGTGATGACCGTAGTCTGAGGAGTTCATGTATTCACTATGTGTTAATGCTTTGGTCTGGTACTCTATTAAAAGGAGGCCTTAATATCCCTTAGTTTCCGCTAGGACCCCGCTGCCATTGGTGGGTAGGACAAAAGATGTCATGCAAGTTCTTTTCCATAAGCACGTATGACTATATTTGGAATACATGCCTACATTACATTGATGAATTGGAGCTAGTTCTGTGTCACCCTAGGTTATGACTGTTACATGATGAACCGCATCCGGCATAATTCTCTATCACCGATCCATTGCCTACGAGCTTTCCATATATTGTTCTTCGCTTATTTACTTTTCCATTGCTATTTCTATCATCACTACAAAATACCAAAAACACTACTTTTGTTACCGTTACCTTTTGCTATCGTTACCACTACTATCATATTACTTTGCTACTAAATACTTTGCTGCAAATATTAAGTTTCCAGGTGTGGTTGAATTGATAAGTCAGCTGCTAATACTTGACAATATTCTTTGGCTCCCCTTGTGTCGATGATAAGCCAAATTATCGAGGGGCAAGGATTGTATTTCTCATCATGAATTCGATCCATATCCTGGAAGACCTCAGAATATTGATGATGATCACTACACATTTGTTGAGAGGTTTCAAGAAGATGTAACCGATCGGCGATGACATCAAGTCAACGGAATGATGAAGCGAAAAGTTATTGAAACCATAGGTACGACACAAACTTGAAATCAAGCTTGTTGCTCAAGGACAATTGATATGACGAGGATGATCGACGTAAGATTAGCAAACCATCGAAATTTTTGCTCCGGGAAGAAGGACGAGGTAGCATAGTTAAAATCGGCACGACAAGGATATAGCCAAGCAGGCTAGGAATGACGTGATCGAGTTCAAACTCGTAAGTAATGAAGGTTACCAAGAGCTGATTAATCACGGTGAGGACTTGAGTCAGTTATTGGTGTCTTTGAGTGTTTAAAAAAACTCAGAGCCCGTGAAAAATTGGAATCAATGAGAATGTGGCACTTGATGAAGAACTCATAAGAAGTTATGCGGTTCCATGATAATCTCGAGATACCACGGGGGTAATACTCGACGACAGATCAAAGCAGAGGTTGGACTAGGGAAATGCTCTGTAGAAGACAAGTGCTCAAACTTGCACGAGAAATGGAATCAAGGAGAAACATGGTCGGAACCACGTCCACAGATACAAGATGAACTTATAACAAGGGGATAATTATTTTAAGAGAAGCTTCCATGATAAGGTATACATCGGGTCCGTGGGCATGAACACAGGGTTCAAGGTCGACTACCGCTTGTTCAACGTATAACCTTTCATTCATCTCTCATATTTCGAAAATGACATTAGTTGTTCAAATTTTTACCTGGTGCAATACCAGATAAGTATGACCCGTGAAATCTTTCGGGTTCACACGGATTAGCGAAGGCATAGGTTCAACCCATCAGGGCATCTTAGGAACATATTCCACAAACTTCGGAGTAAATAATACAAGCTCGAAAGTAGAGCATGGTTCACAAAGCAGAGGATACAATTTACCAAATGCATTATATTCCCATGGAAAGGCTCACAAGGTTATTCAATATGAAGGACACGGTCGGATAAAATCCGACAAAGGGTCTGGTGGTCCACAAGGGATCTGATGTGAGCATCATTACTCAACCAGAGGAAGAAAGAATGCAAGGAGGTCAGATTATAGAAACAACTGACTAACTCAAAGCTCAAATGCAAAGGAATTATGAATTCCAAGACAAGGGATCAGAAGCAATGCTCTGATTAGGGATGGATAAGTTGAATTGCCTTAGGGGTACAATCGGTGGTAATTTGGTTGGTCGAGATCCAGGTCATGTTTAAAATGACGTCTGAGCCGGAAGGATAATTTATAAGGGTCAATTAATGATTGCATGCATTCACAGACAATAATTCATTAGGCTCAAAATGGTAAGGACAAGGGATGTCAACGAGGACTACTAGACATATGGAATTAACCATAATGCATGCAGGCAAGAATTTCAAGAGGAATAGGCTGCTTGGGATTTTCGGAAGATCGAATGGTATTTAGAAGACCTTGCTGAAACACATGAACAACTAGTAACGAACAAATCCTCGATGTGTGTGAGGATTAATTTGTAGGTGTATTCAGGTGACAAGGAACTGCAAGGCAGTAGGCACAAGGATTCTCGGAACAACAACGAGTATTTTGGGGTATCTGTAATAACAAGAGCAACTGGGGACTAAGGTAAGAATGGCAAGCGCATGTAGTTATATATAGGGGTTAACGGTGGAAGGGAATTGCAAAGGCAATGAGCACAAGATCTCGGGATAACTTCGGAGGGTATCTTCTGAATCTTCTGGTGCAGTAGTTGATCATCTATAATAAGGGGCTCTCCAGAAGGAAGTAATTACGAGAACCTAGAGTTAGAGTTAGCAAAATCTTTTAACCCGAATAGAAGAGAGATCAGAGTCCCGGGGTATAGATGAGGAATAAAAGATCCTAATACCACCCAATGGCGACGTGGGCCCGTAAGGCACACATCCATGTTAGTAAAAGTTTTTGCAATGTCTAGACTCAACTTCGGCCAAGGAGTGTGAAAGGGGGGTTCCTACAGGCAGTTGGCTCTGATACCAACTTGTGACTCCCCCGTTTCAATCGTACACTAATCATACACGCAAACGTGTACGATCAAGATCAGTTACTCATGAGAAGATATCACAAGACAACTCTACACTACTAGGGAAAAGCCTATACACAGAATTTTACCAGTAGCGATGTACAAAATCAAGCGTTGCTGCTACTTAGTAGCAGCGCGCATAAATAAACCGCGCTACTGCTATGACTTTAGCAGTAGCGCGTACTAGCGAAAAGTGCTGCTGCTACATTTGAACTGGGCGCACATGGCTAGCCCAACCTAGCAGTAGCGCGTATAATGGCCCAGCGCTACTGCTAATCTCCTTAGCTACAGCGTGTATTCCAGAACGCGCTGTAGCTAACATAGCAGTAGCGCCCTTTCTGGAACGCGCTACTGGTACTTCTGACTTAACCACGCGGTTCATCCTTCCCCACGGCCACTTCATCCCCCAAATCAACTCCACTATCGCCGCCGCCGTTGCCCCTCGGCCACCGCGCGCTCTCCCCACGCCGCCCCCGACCCCAGATTCAACGCCGGCCCCGCCCCCGACCTCAACGCTGCCCGGGACGCCGCCCCCGACCCTGACCTCAACGCTGCCCCGGACGCCGCCCTCGCCCCCCCGACCTCAACACCGCCCCGGAGCCCCGACCACGACCTCGACGCCGCCTGCCCCTCCCTCGTCGCAGGCACCCGAGGTGAGCACGCCTGCTCCTCCCTCTCCCTAGGGTTTCTACCTCCATCAAATTAGTTAGGGTTTCTACCACTTTCCACCCCTATAGGTTCATCAAATTAGATGGTAATTAGGGCAGTAGTTCTTAGGTACTAATTAGTTAGTAAGAACTAGGTACTAATTAGGTACTAGAATATTTTTATTTATAGTAAGTTTATTTTTAGTAAGAACTAGTTGAATTAATAGAACTAGTTAGTAAGAACTTGTTGCTATTTTTTAGTTAAAGCAATTTTCCCGCATCGACGTGGACGATGCCTATCCCGCATCATCGTCGTCGAGTCAGCGGAGGACGACACCTGCTTGACCAGATGGGCCATGTCCGGGACTGGGCTCCACCGGGGTGGTACTGGGAGGCGCTACCTACCGGGGGCGCAGGTTGGTGAGGAGCCAGCCTGTCGTTGACCCGAACCTTCTTTGGTGGCGGTCGCGTGGGCTAGTGATGGTCCAGAGGCTCGAGGACTCCGTGGAGGTGGTGCGTCACTGTGTCAGTGAGGAGGACGCGCACGTCCGTTGCTACTTGTTTGCGTTGGAGCACAGGTTCTCCAATACCTGGCAGGTTCTCTAGGGATCTCACTGGAGCTATGATCCCGTGATGGTTCCTTCTCTGTGGGTGTCCACCGCCTGCGCCGATACCCGTCGTGTGCTAGGGTTTTAGCTGTACTAGTGATGTTATATGTATGACACTATTCAGGATGTATTAGTGATAATATTCAATGATGTACGGACGCATGAGATGATTTACTTTTGCTTATTGAATGCATGCTAATTTGAGTCTTATAAGATATTTTGAAATGTATATCTTGTGTTGCTCAATATCCAAGTGGCCGGTCATGTTTGCAGGTTACACCTCCGAGTGGCCTATGTTTTGCCGGAGTGTTGATTCATTTCCATTCCGGCAAATTTCAGGCGCTCGATATATCCTATTTTAGCAAAGGTCATGCCGGATTTTTCCGTGAATTTTGGCATGACTTTTGCCAGAATATGTAGGAAATATCGAGTGCCCCGGATTTGTGTGTTGAGTATCCTGGTAGTTGTCTTTTATCGATTTTCAATTAATGTTTTAACTATGAACACAGGAAATGTCTCACGACAAAAAGGATTTTGGTATTTGCTAATACTGCAAAGACGAGCGCGGCCTGTGCGAAGGAATCTTCCTAGATGATGATAGGCGCTTCAGCATCAAGCTGGACGAGAACTTCGAAGTGGATACAGTAAGTCACAACGACAAGTCCTTTTTCGTAATTAAGCATGACATGGCGAGCACTATGCAAGACTTATGCATTTGAGCCTGATATGGTTATCACCTTTGATATTCGTCCGGAAGATGATATTGAAGGTAATACCGACATCTGGGTCGATGTGCAGACGCCTCCAGTTACACCAAAATGTAAGTTTCTCAACCATATTTATGTCTTTGATATTGTTTATTAAAAAATAGTTGACAACTAATTTGTATTGTCAGCTTATTTCGGTGCAAGCAAACATGTCCATCGCTTGGTAGACAGGACCTACTACTGTCCTGGGGCTGAATTAAACTGCGAGGAGCTAATTCATTATGTTTCATGGCTTGAGGATCTTGATACCGTCAAGACAAATTTTCTTCCTGGACTTAGAAATCTTAGTACTGAAAACGTGCGACCAATAGTGTTCGTCATGAACTACGGTCACATCTATTTAGGAAGGATGGTAAGATTTTTACTATTTGTCCTCAGTGCATCTTTCCATACATTATTTGTGAAGCTAAACTTCATTGCTAAGTATGTGACCATACGATGTTCTTCAACAGGGACTCCCGATGAATATTGTGCCTTATGGGATCGAGACTAATGGTACCATGAGTATTATTAGCTTACGGCCAAGATATCCTACATGTTACTTTAGTGCATTCAAGATTAGCGATGAATGCTTAGTAGTGCAAGACTGGACCAGATATGTGATGGGGGAGCGCAGACAAGTACTAGGGGGCAGCAAACAGATCTGCTACCCAAAATTAGGAGACAGGTTCATCTGCATGCTCCAACTTGATCAAGGAGGAGAGCTACACATGTTTTATGTTGTTTTACCTAAGAGAGAGCAGTAGGAGTGATTAGCTAGAAATGAGTTTGAGGATGATGATGTGCTACACTATTACTATGATGATAAAATAGCTAGTGTTGGTGGTAATGACTGATGATTATTATTAGCTAGTGTTAGTGGTGATTAAATAAATATTGTTGGTGCTAATGATTATGATGATGATTAAATAGCTTGTGCTGGCGGATTAGATTCAATTGGAGGCAACATGTGGTGCACATCGAAAGTACTACTAGTCCAAACTAGATCAAGTTTGGATTAGTAGTATACTTTTGACATGCACCACATATTGCCTCCACTTGAACCTAATCCACCTTCATTTGACACACTATTATGGACATAATGATGTAAACCTCATAACTGGTATTGTACCAATATTTGTACGATGGCGCATAAATACACTAAAAATAAAGAAACAATACTAGTAGCGATGGAAAGAAAACACGCTGCCAGTAGTTACATTAGCAGCAGCGTGGGAGTGAACAAGCGCTGCAGCTATTTGTCCTAGCAGTAGCGCGTGCGTCACGCGTTACTGCTAAGCAATAGCTGTAGTGCCTTATTAGTAGCGCGCCTACCCGCGCTACTAGTGAGCACAAAACCAGCGCTACTGCTAGGGTTTTCCCCAATAGTGCTACAAATAAAATAAGTCATACAAGCATCATATTACAAGCCAGGGGCCTCGAGGGCTCGAATACAAGAGCTCGATCATAGATGAATCAGCGGAAGCAACAATATCTGAGTACATACATAAGTAAACAAGTTTGCCTTAAGAAGGCTAGCACAAACTAGGATACAGATCGAAAGAGGCACTTGCCTCCTTCCTGGGATCCTCCTAAACTACTCTTGGTCGTCGTCAACGACCCGCACCTAGTAGTAGGCACCTCCAGTGTAGTAGGAGTCGTCATCGACGACGGCGTCTGGCTCCTGCACTTCATCGTCTGGTCACAGCAATCGGGCATAGAAAGGGGAAAAGGGGGAGCAAAGCAACCGTGAGTACTCATCCAAAGTACTCGCAAGCAAGGAGCTACACTACATATGTATGCATTGGTATCAAATGAAAGAGGGGTATCATATGTGGACTGAACTGCAGAATGCCGGAATAAGAGGGGGATAGCTAGTCCTATCAAAGTCTATGCTTCTGGCCACCTCCATCTTGCAGCATGTAGAAGAGAGTAGATGGTAAGTTCACCAGGTAGCATCGCATAGCATAATCCTACCCGGCGATCCTCCCCTCGTCGCCCTGTGAGAGAGCGATCACCGGTTGTATCTGGCACTTGGGAGGATGTGTTTTATTAAGTATCCGGTTCTAGTTGTCATAAGGTCAAGGTACAACTTCAAGTCGTCCTGTTACCGAAGATCACGGCTATTCGAATAGATTAACTTCCCTGCAGGGGTGCACCACATTTCCCAACACGCTCGATCCCTTTTGTCCGGACACACTTTCCTGGGTCATGCCCGGACTCAGAAGATCAACACGTCGCAGCCCTACCTAGGCACAACAGAGAGGTCAGCACGCCGGTCTAAATCCTATGGCGTAGGGGTCTGGGCCCATCGCCCATTGCACACCTGCACGTTCCGAACGCGGCCGGCTAGCAGACCTAGCCTCCCTTATACAAGAGCAGGCATTCCAGTCCAACCCGGCGCGCGCCGCTTAGTCGCTGATGTCATGAAGGCTTCGGCTGATACCATGACGTCGAGTGCCCATAACTGTTCCTGTGTAGTTGGTTAGTGCATATAGGCCAGTGGCTAGACTCAGATCAAATACCAAGATCTCGTTAAGAGTGTTATCTTGAAGTAACCGCGGACGCCGACCAAGGCCAGGCCCACCTCTCTCCTAGGTGGTGTCAACCTGCCCTTTCGCTCCACCACAGTGTAATAGTCGGGGCCTTCGGGAACTCAGGCCCACCTCTACCGGGATGGAGCCACCTGCCCCTTCAGCCCCCAACATCGGAATCACTCGCGGGTACTCAACGACCTGGCCCAACTTTAGTCACCACCTGTATAGCATGTATATATGTATAAGTATATACCCGTGATCACCTCCTGAGTGATCACAGCCTGATAGTATAGCATGGCAGACGGACAAGAATGTAGGGCCCCTGATGATAAACTAGCATCCTATACTAAGCATTAGGATTGCAGGTAAAGGTAACATCAGTAGTAGCAAGGACAGGCTATGCATCAGAATAGGATTGATGGAAAGCAGTAACATGCTACACTACTCTAATGCAAGCAGTAGAGGGAAGAGTAGGTGATATCTGGTGATCAAGGGGGGGCTTGCCTGGTTGCTCTGGCAAGAGAGAGGGGTCGTCAACACCATAGTCGTACTGGGTAGCAGCGGCGTCGGTCTCGGTGTCTAGCGAGAGAAGAGGGGGAAGAAACAATAAATATTAAGCAAGCAGATGCATAGAGATGCATGACATGACAAGTATCGGTGCTAGGGGTGCCCTAACGCGGTATATTAATTTTTCATCCGAGCTACGGTTTATTTTATATTAATTTTAAAAGAGTTAAATCATTTTTAGGATTTATTTAATTATTTTAATTCAACATTATCTAGAATAGTGTTTGCTGACGTCATCATGACGTCAGCAGTCAACAGAGGTGTTGACTGGTCAACCTGATGTGTGGGCCCCACATGTCATTGACTGTTTTGGTAATTAAAAGTAGTTAATTAGGTTAATTAGTCATTAGGTTAATTAATCATAATTAGTTAATTTAAATAGAATTAATTAAGTTAATTATTTGGTTAATTAATTAATTATTATTTATTTATTATTTTTAATTACGTTCTGGGGTGGGCCCTGGCTATCATTGGGCCAGGGGCCCTAACGGGTTCGGGCGCACGGGTGCGGTTGCTCGCACCCGTGGCCACGAGAGGCAAGGACAAGCGCGCCCGGGGACTCGGTGGCCGGCGTCGCGGGGCCTCGATGGCCGGCGATGGCGGAAGCAACGACGGGCGCGGGAGCAGGCGGCAGCAGCAGCAGGCAGGGGAGGAGGCGCGGCCTCGCGGCGAAGTGCAGGACGGCGTGCTGCAGAGGCAACGGCAGGGCGGCGCCAGGGCGTGGGGCGGAGATAGTCGCGTAGGTGCGGGGCGACCAGCTGCGTCTCCGGTGTCAAGCTAGCGGTGGCCGGAGTGGGCGTAGGTGCGGGCACGCGCGATGGGTGGAGGCGGTTACAGGCGAAGGCTGCTACGGCGTGGGTGGCGGCCACGCGAGCTACGGGCGTGTGGGAGCAGCGGCGGTGGGGCGGCCAACGGCGAGCAGCAACAGCAGCATACGACACGGGGTCAACAGTAGTTGCGGGTGGCGCACGCACGCGACGGCAGGGGCGCGTGAGTAGCGCAAGTAGGGGGACGGCGTGGCGCGGCAGCAGGAGCCGTGGATGGCCACGGCGAGCGCGGCACTACGTGTGGAAGGGTGCGGCGATGCGGGGACGTGCGCGCGCGGCTAAGTAGCAGCAGTAGCAGCAGCTAGGCGTAGCGCGGGTGAGCGGGCGCGATCGAGGTCGTGGTTGCCGTGAGCACGGCGCGGGCGGCGAGCCGGCGTGGGGCCGCGGGACGTGGTCGGGCGCGGTGAGCGCGGCCCGGACGCGGTGACGACCGCACGGGACAGAGAGGGAAAGGGAGAGACCTCATGGACCCGGTAGGGAAAAGGGCAGCGGGGGTTGGGGTGGTGGTCGAGGACGACTGCGACGTGGAGGAGGCAGACCGGCGGGGTTGCAGTGACGATGGACGACGGCGGAGAGGACGGCGGCGTCGGGCGCGTGGAGGTAGTGCCCTCGATCTCGATCTAGATCGGGGGGGAGTGGGTGTCGGTGCGGGTTTATGGGTGAGTTAGGGGGTGGCCGGCTGGACCGGCCTGGCTTTGAGCTGGGCCGTCTGGCCCAATTGGCCAGGGGGGACCTTTTTCCTTTTCTTTTTTTTGTTAGTTTTGTTTTCTGTTTTTTGTATTTTCCTTTTCTTTTATTTATTTAGTTTTATAAAAATTATCACTAGTGCCTAAATTTGTATTTATAAACAAACTACTGTTAGATTAATTCTTAACCCATAATCAAACATTTTAATATTTTATAAAATCCCATAGGCATTTGTTTAATTGTTTTCACTACTGTTTTGATTATTTTAGAGCCCTTAAACATTTTATCAACGTTTGGTTTCTTCCCCACAATTACCTATGCAATATTTGGATTACTCCGAACATTTTAGTTTTAATATTTGAAATTTTTTATTGTTTGCCTCTATTTTGAATTTGAATTTGAATCAGTTTCGAACTAACGCGAGATTAGCGACAGTAACAGAGGTGACGTGGCGTTATTAGCAGAGGTTACTGTAGCTTGATTTTCCGGGCGTCACATTAGAGTTATGACTAGAGGTGGTAAAATGACTCAGGAACCTTTGTATTCTGAAGGCCACCCTAAGAGAATTGAGAAAGATTCTCACAGAAACAATATAGATGCACCTAGTTCTTCTAAAAGGAAGAAACAAAAAATTGATAGGACTTTGCATGCTTCTAGTGAAACTATTACTGAAACACCTAAGAATCCAAATGATTTTTCTATTTCTGATGCTAAAACACAATGTGACGATTGGATAATTATGCTACAGTAATCCCCCGTTAATGATGCCACATCACCTCTGTCACTATAGTTAATCTCGAGTTAGTTCAAAAACCGATTCAAAATTCAAATTCAAAATCAACACAAACAATGAAAGTTTTCAAATATTAAGAGTAAAATGTTCGGAGTGAGCTGAATAATGCATAGGTAATTATGGTGGAGAAACCATACTTTCATATAATCTTTAAATGCTCAAATGGGAATGAAACAACAGCTTAACCAATTTAATAAATGCCTTTTGTTATTATAAAATGTTAAAATATTTTATTTAGGGGTTTAAACTCTAGTGTCAGCGGTATAATTAGCAAATCCGATTTTCGTACAACTTTTATGTTTTTTTAAACTTAGATAAGATGGGACTAAAAATAAAACAATAAATGCAAAAATAAATCAAAAGAAACGACTCAACAGAATTAAAACAAAACAAAACAAAGTTTGAAAAGCTCCCCCTCCACTGGGCCATTCGGCCCAGCTGGCCGGCCCAGTCGCCCCTGGCCTATATGGCCCTCCCCACCCCTGGAACCCTAACCGACCCCCACTCCTCCCACACGATCCCCTCCCCACTCCCTCTCGTTTATCCAGCGCCGCCGCGCTCCACGCGCAGGAGCCCTACCCCCGCCGGTGCGCCTGCCCCGAGGAACCGCCGCCTCCGCCCACAACTACTCCTCCCCGTCCTTGCGCCACCATCCCCGCCCAAGACTTGGCCGGATTCGCGCCTCCACGTCCTTTGGCCCCGACCTCCACCGCAGCAACGAGCAAGTCCGGCCAGCCTCCGCCGCCCCTCCCTGTTCCCAGACGGATCCGGCTGCATCCACGTCATCCCCGGCGCCAAGTTCATCCTCCTGTGTCGCCTCGCTACCCGAGGAGCAACAAGCCGCCACTTGGGGCTCCGTCCTGAAGCTCGCTCCTGCCGCCTCCCTGACCTCGTCGGGATTCGCGTCATCATCGCCATCTCCGCCCTGACCTCGCTGCCTCAAGCACCACCATGAGCCTGCTGACATCCCCTTTCGGCTCACTGTGAGCCCCGCGCTCTCCTCTTTCCTCTGTGCCCCGGCCTCCCCTCCCCTAGCTCGTTCGCCACTGTCACCGGCGCTCGTCGCTGCGCTCGACCACAGTCGTCGCGCTCCCGCCTCGCGTTCCCGCCCTTGGCCGCGTGCCTTGCCGCGCCGAGACATGCAGCCCCACGTCCGGGGCGCCTCTCCTGGCCTGCTGGCTCTAGCCGCTGCCCCCTTTGCTGCTGCCGCCGCGCGTGCCCACACGGGCCGCGTCGCAGTCCCGTCGCACCAAAGCTGCGCCTGCACCCCGCACGCACCTCGCGAGCCCTCGTCGGCCACGCGCGCGCTCACCCCAGCCGCTCCCCGCCGACTTGCCGCTGCCCTGCGGCGCCGCCCGGGCCTGGCGCCCATGGGGCTCCATTCACCCGCCCCCTTTGCGCCTGTTTACCCGGCTAGCCCCCCTAGGCCACTTTCGAGTGGGGCCCGCCCCTGTTAAAATGAAAATGAAAATAAAAATGAAAAAGGGATGTTTAAAATTGTTAATTAATTAATTAATTAGACAATTAGTTAATTAACTTAATTAACTTTGATTAATTAGCGTAATGAACATATTTAGTCTAATTGAACCTAGTTAATTAAACAGTGTATGACAAACGGGCCCGACTGTCAGTTTGACCCAGTCAACGCCCCTTTTGACTGCTGACGTCATGCTGACATCAACAAGCACTATTCTGGATAATATTGAATTAAAGTAATTAAATAAATCCTAAAAACGGTTTAAATCTTTTAAAATTAATATAAAATAAACCGTAGCTCGGATGGAAAAACTTTGTACATGAAAGTTGCTCAGAACGACGAGACGAATCCGGATACGTAGCCTGTTCGTCCGCCACACATACCTAGCATAGCGAACAAGCAACTTTCCCCCTCTGGTTCATTTGTCTGAAAACGTGAAACATTGGGGATATTTTCCCAGATGTTTCCACCCTTCACCGGTATCACCTCATACCGCGTTAGGGCAACCCTAGCACTGCTACTTGTCATGCCATGCATCGCTATGCATCTGTTTGCTTAATATTCATTGTTTCTTCCCCCTCTTCTCTCGCTAGACACCGATATCGACGCTGCTGCTACCCAGTACGACTACGGTGTTGACGACCCCTCTCTCTTGTCAGAGCAACAAGGCAAGCCCCCCCTTGATCACCAGATATCGCCTATTCTTCTGTACTTCTTGCATTAGAGTAGTGTAGCATGTTACTACTTTTCATTAATCCTATTCTATTGCATAGCCTGTCATTGTTGCTAGAACTATTGATACCTTACCTGCAATCCTAAATGCTTAGTATAGGATGCTAGATTATCATCAATGGCCCAACATTCTTGTCAGTCTGCCATGCTATACTATTGGTCCGTGATCACGTCGGGTGTTGATCACGGGTATATACTATACTTACATACTATACATGTTGTGACTAAAGTCGGGTCGGCTCATAGAGTACCCGCAAGTGATTCTGATGTGGGGGCTGAAGGGGCAGGTGGTTCCACATAGGTAGTGGTGGGCCTAGGTTCTCGACGGCCCCGACTGTTACTTTGAGGCGGAGCGATAGGGCAGGCGGAGACCACCTAGGTGAGAGGTGGGCCTGGCCCTGGTCGGCATTCGCGGTTACTTCAAAATAACACGCTTAACGAGATCTTGGTATTTGATCTGAGTGTGGTCACTGCCCTATATGCACTAACCAACTACGCGGGAACAGTTATGGGCACTCGACGACGTGGTATCAGCCGAAACCTTCGTGACGTCAGCGACTGAGTTGCGTGCGCCAGGTTGGACCGCGTAATGTAACTTCCTTTGTAATGGAGGTTGCTAGGTCTGATCTTGTAACATCCCAAATTTTCAATTTGGAATGTTATACATTAGATCATCATTGCATATCATAATTTATTTGCTTTTGGCTTTGATCCTAGAAATTCTACGCAACTCAAGGACCAACGGAGAAAGCTGGGGATTTCTTTATTTTCATATTTGAGTTTTCTCAAATTTTGAGAATAGGATCATTTGATTTTAATTATTTTATCATCAATTATTTCTATTACAAAAATATGAGAGAGGGAATAAAATGACTTTCCCAAAATAAAGAAATATTGAGGATTTAATAATAAAATCAAATAAGATTTTATTTTGAAGTTTTTCGGTATTTTATTTGAATTTAGGAAAAATGTGCGTTTTTCAAAATTGCATTTAGGCCCCAAATAAATATTCACCTTGTGCGGCTTGATATTAGAAGCCCGGGAAAATTTATTTCAGGATTTTTGAAGTCCGTTTAGTAGTTCTTTATTTGTTTTTCTGCATGGAATAATTAAAAAAAACAAAAAAACGCAACCGACCTACGGGCCGTGTCCGACCTGGACACTAGGCCCGACCGGGATTTATAAGCCGGGGAGCCCAGCCCGGAGCCTCCCCAAACCCCAGCCCCAGCCCCGCCCTAGCGCCGCCCCGCCGCCGCCGCCGCCGCCACGCTGCGCCGCCGCCCCGCCGCCGCGCCGCCGCCACCGACCGCCGTCGCTCCCGCCCCGCCGCCCCGCCGCCGACCGCCGCCATCGCCGGAGCCCCCGCGCCGCCGCCGGAACCTCGCCGGAATTGCCGGGTAGTTTTTTTTAGACGCCGGTTTTTTTTCCGGAAAACCGTTCGGTTTTTCCGACGGTTTTGTTCATTTTTTTAGTTTTGGTTTTTTAATAGATCGGTTTTTCTGATTTATTTAAATAGCGAGTGTTCGTTCGTTCGTTCTAGAGAACGTTCGTCGTTTTTCTTTTCTCGGATTAAATTCGTGATTTTTCTGATCGCGATTTCTGATCTGATTTTCGTTTTAGTATTACTTTTCGCTCGTTTATCGGAATCAGGTGATTCAAGCACCTGGAGTTTCGTCTCGAAACCCTCTATCCGTTTAACCAACTTAAACAAGTTTTTGCCACTGTAAAAATTGCCCTAGATCCAGAATAGTAAACGAAGCCTGTTTCTTTTGCCATTTGACTTCCGTTGCTTCGTTTGATTTGATTCTTTTTGCAAACCAGAGTTCTTAAGTTGAACCTTCTGGTTAGATCTCTTATTTGAGTTTTACCCGTGCATTAGATGAATACTTATTGTATGCTTGTTTGTTTGTCTGCGATAGAATACCCGGAGTGCGCCGCCTGTTACTTCGAATCTCTAGGGTTCGCGGATCATCAGCAAGGCAAGTAACACTTTGATCATACCTCCTACTACCCAGTTTTATTGCATTAGATCAATCCTCAAACATTGCATGATTAGGATGTAATTAAATTGTGGGTTTGGGAAGTAGTTGAGGTAGTACCTATTACCTATTATATTATCAAACCTTTGGGAGTTACTTCTATGTTTTCCTATTATGGCATGCTATGCTAGTAGACGTGGATTGGGTGAGTGATATCCATGACAGATGTGAGTTTGTTAATTAATGGTTTATCTAAAGTGGAAACTTAAACACACATCTGGGTGGATTGAGGTACCTGGGTAATCCAGGATTGCCTGTTTTTCTTTATGGACCGCCACCCAGGCCCAAAGGGATCATGAGATTTTTCATACTAGAAACTTCCGTGTGCAGCCACAAGCTATTATGGGCTCTAGCATAGTTGATTAAGTCGTGCGAACTCTTACATGTTAGACTAGCAGATGTAGGGGAAAGTAGGTGTAACGGTCTATCCATCGTAAGGTGCTAGCGCTTATGAAAGACTGTGTCTCGGTCATCCGTCTTCTCAAACACCATGTAGTGCGATAAACCAAACGGAGGCGATCGAGTCTTGTGGGGAAAAGTGCGCAAACCTCTATAGAGTGTATAAACTAATCATGGTTAGCCGTGTCCCCGGTTATGGACATCTTGAGTATCTAGTACTTGGATTATCATGTGAATCTTAACATGTTACTCTAATTTAATTTTGTTGGGTTTTGTTTAATGATGATGCTTAATTGGGATTGAGAATGCTGTCAACCATTCTCAATGTTTAACAACTACCATGATAGTTAAATAAAATTTATTCCTTTGCAGTAGGGAAAAATTAGCTTTACGCAAAACTGTAACCATAGAGCTTTCCACCAGCCAAATATGCATATAGTATAGTTGTTTCATTCCATTACTCACTATGTGTTACTTTGCCAGCATATTCCATGTGCTGACCCGTTCTCGGCTGCAACCTTAATGTTGCAGACTTTTCAGACGACGAGTAAGGAGTTTTTAGGTCGTGGTTCTATACTCAGTGATGCCGTTGGAGTTGATGGACTCACTTATCTTCTAAGCCTTCCGCTATTATTGTTATTAGATGGCCTTAAGCCATATTTATTGTAATAAGTTCTCTTTTGAGACACTCGATGTAATAAGTGTGTGATTGCTACTCTGTTATAAATCCTTCAAGTACTGTGTGGTGTCGGCATTACTAATCCAGGGATGACACCTGAGCACAGAGATTGGACCGTTTGAGGTCTGGTCGCTACAAAGATGGTATCAGAGCACACGCTGACTGTAGGACATGACCACTAAGCTAAAGACCTAGATCACTATTCACTCTCTTCTCTTTTGACCTCTCATCTTTTCTACTCTTTAGGATGGCGGATGCAAGGAACAAGTTCACGCAACCGGATGAAGATACACCCTTTGGACGCCACTTGAAGGAAGTCACTAGATACCTGAACATAGGAGTACCAAGCTTCACCGGAACCTACAACGCCACTTTACCTGAAGAAGAGCGCTGGATGATTCAAGTTCAAGTTCTAGGAAGGACGTTCATGCCAGTCACTGAGCCCATAGAGTTTTCTTTTGATGCACCAACTTGGAGTCTAGGAAAGAGCATGGCAGCTCACATCACCATGGGACGCATTGGAGAAGTCTACCACAATGATATCAAGGATATTATCTACCAGATTTGTGAGCGCTGAGATGAGCACTGGGAGATGATCAGCACCAGAAAGGATAGATCAATTGCCGCTTTTATCCAGGAATTAAACCAGCACATTCGATGACAGGAGAACCAGATGTGCGCCGACATGATAGACCTGAAGAAGGCAAGGACTAGAATCAAGGAACTGGAGGAAAAACTCAAGGCTACACGTGAAGATTATGAAGAGGAAATTGAAGTATTGGTGGAGAAGAATGACGATCTAATCAAGAAGATCGGAATATTTATGGGAGGCCCTACACCAGTAGATGAAGACGAAGAACCCAAGGGAATTAGCCCGGAAGACTACATCATCATCGATGGCACTGACTCGGAAGCAGATAGTAGCAATGATGACTATGTTGATGAAGCTGGAGTAGATATTATGGAGTCAACGACCGAAGAATATTTCTAGTAGACCACCTCCTCAGTAGTAGTAGTAGTCCACCATGTAAATATAATAGTCCGAGCACTTTTGCGATAGTTAGATCGATTGTATGCCCCTGTTTGATTGATTGAAGTGAATTGTTTGCTTTTGCCTCATGTGCATATGGGTAGTGTTTTCTCTTTAGACCCCCTCTATTCTTATATCTCATCTTTTCTAAACTCTCAGATGCCTCCGAGACGTGACCCCGGATTTGCCTTTCCACCGGAGCTCACCCAGTTGATCCAGCAGCAGAACACATTGATGCAGTTACTAGTCCAGAATCAGAACCAGGGGAACAACAACAACCCACCACCACCACCTGTTGATCACTTAGCCCGTGTTCTTAGGCTGAATCCGCCGGTGTTTTCCAGTAGCACCGAGCCGATAGTAGTAGATGATTGGCTCCGCAAGACAGCTAGAGAGTTGACCACAGCAAGATGCACAGATGTGGAGAAGGTGAAGTTTGCCGCACATCAGCTTGAAGGACCCGCAGCATCATTGTGGGGAAATTTCACAGCCACTTTCCCTGTCGACACTGTCACATGAGACCAGTTTCAGCAGGCTTTTCGAACTGCCCATGTTTCAGCAGGAGCTATGGCCATGAAGAAGCGTGAGTTTCGCAACTTGCGCCAAGGAGGACGAACAGTTGGCCAGTATGTGGAGGACTTTAGTAAATTAGCATGTTATGCCCCAGATGACGTTGCTACGGATGCAGCTAAGCAGGAGAAGTTTCTGGAAGGACTGAACGATGAGTTGAGCATGCAGTTGATGATAGCAACCTTCAACAACTACCAGGAGTTGGTAGACCGTGCTCTTATGATTGAAGGGAAGCAGCCGCAAATTGAGAACCGCAAGAGGAAGTATGGACAAGGAAAGTACAATTCAGGAGCTCAGCAGGAGCCATGATTTACCCCTAGATCGGGAGGACATTTTCAGCATACCCATGGAGGAGGTAGCTCGCACAATCATAACGGCAGCAAGAATGGTAATGGCAATGGAGGAAGAAACAACCAGAATCGTACCAACCCATCAACCCCAGCCAAGAAAGACCTGAGCCAAGTCACTTGCTTTAAGTGCCAGAAGACCGGACATTATGCCAATGAATGTCCTGAAGGCCAGAATGGCAATGGAAGCTCTAGGAAGAAGCCGAACCCTTTCAACAGGGGACAGGTGAACCACGTTAACGTGGAGGAGGTTGAAGAGTAGCCAGATGCAGTAATCGGTAAGTTTTTGGTTAAGTCATTTACTGCACTCGTTCTTTTTGATACTTGTGCATCACATTCATACATATCAAGGGGATTTGTGGATAAGTATAACCTGCCCACTAAGGTTCTTAGAACACCTATGCTAGTAAGCTCACCACGAGCGGAGTATATGGCCAGTCAAGGATGTTTTCAAGTGCCATTGAGTATAGGTAGGCATGTGTTTCCCTCGGATTTAATCATTTTGGAATCACAAGGATTGGATGTAATTCTGGGTATGTGTCGGTGTACTAGAGTAGGGGTACCCTATTACCCCGAACTCGTGCACGGGCAGTTGCAGCCCCCCCTCGCGGCAAGGCTTGCCGGGTGACCGCCAGGACCCTCCGTGGTCCCCTTAAAGACCATTCAATAACAAAATACTCAAGCCAAGACCCCGGCAAGAGGAGCTTGTCGGGAAGGCCAACCGAGGCCCCGGCAAGGGGAGCTTACCGGGAAGAGACGAGACCCCGGCAAGAGGAGCTTGCCGGGAAGACCACGCAAGACATACCAAGAAAGCTTGCCGCGACGCGCCCTGCGCCCCGGCAAGATCCAGCGAGCGACAAGCTTCCGGAAGCGACAAGACGACGGCCGCGGCAAGGAGCTTGCCGCGGGAAACTCCCACTGCATGCCCGCGCTCCAGCTCACCTGCTAACGTGTCGCTCTGGGATTCTCCCAGAGCGCACGGGGCGGAAGGCCGCGCAGCTAGGGGTACGTGGTGGCAAGCGGAGATGAAGAGAAGCCCATCGTGGCAAACGGTGGCGCTCCTAACGGTCACCTTTTGCACTGTTTAGGAGACTCAGACAGGCATTTAATGCCCTTGTCCCCTGCCGTCAGAGTTAGGTAGGGTACACTATATCCACAGTAGCGGTAGCTATACCTACCACATCCTTTTTCCGTTTTTACCCTTCCTGGCTGCGTTGCTCCCTGTCGGTGACCCCTTGAGTATAAAAGGAGGCCCAAGGGCAACGTAGAGGAGGGTTCCGCATTTTCAAGGAGGTTCCGCATTTCGGGAACTCAGAAGAACACTCTCACGCTCAGTCTGGCAGCGTCCATCGCTCCTGAGCAAGAGTCTAATATACACAAACAAGCAGTAGTAGGGTTTTACGCATCCGTGCGGCCCGAAGCTGGGTAAAAAATCGCCCGCGTGCACTGCCTCGATCCGCTCTTTGCGCGCTCTCCGCCCCCCCCCCCCACTGAACCGAAAGGGGCCCTGTCCCCATAGGTGTTGGCGGGAATCAGCATCGCCCCCGGCATCTCGGCGCGCCAGGTAGGGGGTGCGTCGAGATCGCGCGAACCCGATCCGGCGTGCACACAAGCTAGATCTTAATCATCGGCATGCCACCGAAGAAGAAGAATTCGGAGGCAGCTGTTCCGTCCGCGTCGCTTCCACCGCCTCCGGAGCAAACGGATGGTGGAGTGGACGCCGGCGGAGGAATGGGCGTCGACGAAGGTACCCACAGTGCTGCCAAGTCCAAGGACAAGGCAGCGCAGCCCTCGGCGTCCATGCGCGCTCCGCGTCTTTCTCAAGAGGCGCGGGACCAGCAGCGTCGTAGCGTCCGCAGCGCCATACGTCCGCTGACCCAAGATCAAGCTGCTGGTTCGCGCGGCGGTCAAGACCAGCATGCACGCCAACATGCTGGCCCCAGCGAGGTACGGTCGCCGGGACGGGACGCTGCTCCTTCTAACTTGGTTAGAAGTCCGAGCACGCCCCTCTCCTCGCACCGTTCACCTCTGCCGCCCACCACCCCAGCAGAAGCCTTGGCGCGGGCCCAGCTGCTCCTGGACTATCCTCCGACGGCGGACAAGACCGACGAATGGAGGGCCACTATCCAGAGCCTCATCGGCTTCGCTAACGGCGACACTGCGCGGCAACCAAGCACCTCGTTGCCACGACAAGACAACCAGACGCGAGCCGATGGCAATAAGACGGAGGGAGGTGCGACTTCCATGCACTCTCCACTACGCAGGCCAAAATCGCCGACTCGCCGGGTCCACCCCAATAGCGGCTCCACCGCGTCGTCGGACCCACGAGCTCGTCGCGACCAGCGTCAGGTTCTCCACGAACGGCAAAAATAAGACGCTCGAACCCGCATCGAGCGCCGAAGAGAAGCGCGACGTCAACTCGACAGGCGCGCTGGGCTCTCTGTTGACATGCACGCGCCAGGGGAACTAGGCGATCTACCGTACGCGGTAGGTTGTCCTGCGTTCACCCGTGAGCTGCAGCAAGTCCAGTGGCCCAGCACAAAAAATTTCAAGCCAGACGTGCCGGAGAAGTACGACGGCAAGACGCATCCGTCGGAGTTCCTCAGCATTTACACCATTGCGGTGGAAGCTGCCGGGGGACGAGATGACAAGATCCTTGCCAACTACTTCCCGCTGGTGCTCAAGCCCAATGTCAGGTCCTGGCTCATGCACTTGCCGGACAACTCCATATCTTCCTGGGCTGATCTGTGCCATCAGTTTGTCGGCGCCTTTACGGGCGGCCACAAGCCACATGGCCAAGAGAGCAATCTTCATCTGCTCGCCCAGAAGGAAGGAGAGCCACTGCGCAAGTACATTCGAAGATTCAGCCGTGTGCAGCACAACATCCCAGACGTCCACCCCGCCGCGATCATTAGCGCGTTCCATCAGAACATGGGAAATCGAAGGATGAGGGAGGAGATGGCGATGTGTAAGATCAGAGATGTCAGCGAGCTTTACGCCCTGGATGACAAGTGTGCACGCGCTGAAGAGGGGAGGAGGCTCCCCGGAGAGAGTACAGGAGCAGGAGGATCTGACAGTGAGGATGCCGCCCCGGCAAGGAAAGGCCGGCGGCGGAACTACAGAATGAATAAGGGTAAGGAGGTGCTAGCTGTTGAGCAGACCGGCAACAAAGGTGGCGCCAAGGAAGCTAAGGCTGGTGGCTCCGACAAGGAGGCCCATCCTGTGGCGGCCGCCGACAAGCAGGACAGCTCCCGCAGGCAGTATTGCAAGATTCACCGCACCAAGGGTCACGATCTCCAGAACTGCAAGAAGGTCGAACAGCTCGCCGAGCAACAGAAAGCTGAATACGAGCGACGCGACAAAGAGAAGGCCCAAGAAAGAACTGGTGAATCCGGCAAGAAGCGCCCCGGCCGGGGGGGACGCCGCGGCAAGGCCAAGCAGCGGCAAGGAGACAGGCCTCCCCGCGGCCGTGACAAGGATGAAGATGACGACGATGACGAAGACGTGGATGATGATGAGACCGATGAGCAAGAATTTCAGAAAGCCACAGAGGTCCTGTGCGTTGACGGTGGCGCCTCTCTGCATACTTCGCACCGCCAGCTCAAACAGTGGATGCGGGAAGTGAATGCAGCAGAGCCATCCATAGAGTCACGCAAGCCCCTGAAATGGTCCAGCACGCCTATCATCTTCGACATTGGGGATCACCCTGATCGCGTAACTGCGGTCGGGTGCTTGCCGATGTTGGTCTCACCAACTATCCGCAACCTCAAGGTCACAAAGATGCTAGTTGACGGCGGGGCCGGCTTGAATCTCATCTCCTCCGTGGTCCTTCACAAACTTCAGATCCCTGGCAGCGAGCTCGAAGAGACCGGCACATTTCAAGGAATCAACCCGGGAAGGAGCAAGCCGAAAGGGAAGATCACGCTGCCGGTCACATTTGGCAGCGAGCTGAATTTCAGAACTGAGAGAGTCACGTTTGACGTTGCCGATTTTCCATTACCCTACAATGGAATCCTGGGCCGTCCAGCGCTCGCCAAGTTTATGGCAGCCTCTCACTATGCTTACAACGTGCTCAAAATGCCAGGCCCGATAAGAGTCATTTCTGTCCCCGGCGACAAGAAGGATGCCCTTATCTGCGCCGACAAGATCTACCGGGAAGCAGCAGCCGCAGCTGATCACCATACACTTGCCACTGAAGCTCCCGAGGGGAAGAAGAAGCCCAAGTCCAGCGAGAGCTCTGATGCCCACTCCGGCAAGCGCACCTCTTCAGAGTGTTGCGCTACCGTCGAGGACGCACCATCGAGCTCCACCGGCAAGTGCAAGAAGAAGATGGCAGCTCCACCCAAGACCAAGAAGGTATCCGCCAAGGAGGACGGCACTGGTGGTACCTTCACCATCAGTGCCACGCTTGACCCCAAATAGGAAAGCGTGCTCGTTGCTTTCCTGCGGGCGAATGTCGATGTGTTTGCATGGCAACCGTCTGATATCCCCAGTGTTCCCAGGAGAGTAATCGAGCACCACCTTGCCGTCTGTCCTCATGCGCGGCCCATCAAACAGAGAGTCAGGAAGCAAGCGGTGGAGCGCCAAGAGTTCATTGCAGAAGAAATCAGGAAATTGGAAGCAGCAGGCCTTGTTAGAGGAGTGCTCCATCCCACGTGGCTGGCCAACCCTGTAGTCGTACGCAAGGCAAACGGGAAATGGAGGCTTTGTATAGACTTCAGTGATGTCAATAAAGCTTGTCCCAAAGATCCATTTCCCTTGCCACGCATCGACCAGATTGTTGACTCCACAGCTGGATGTGATTTGCTTTCATTTCTTGATGCGTATTCAGGATACCATCAAATCTTCATGGCAGAAGAGGATGAGGAGAAAACCGCATTCATCACCCCTTGTGGCACATACTGTTTTGTGCGGATGCCCTTTGGATTGAAGAATGCTGGTTCAACATTTGTAAGAGTAGTCCACGTCGCCTTTGAGCCATAGATACACAGAAATGTGGAAGCCTACATGGATGATATAGTGGTCAAGAGCAAGGACAAGGCTACCCTGATTCAAGATTTAGAAGAAACTTTTGCAAATCTGCGCAAGATCAACCTCAAGCTCAACCCCGAGAAGTGCGTGTTTGGAGTCCCTTCAGGAAAGCTTCTCGGGTTCTTTGTATCTCAGCGGGGAATTGAAGCCAACCCCGACAAGATTAAGGCCATCGAGCAGATCGAAGCACCGAAGCGCGTCAAGGATGTGCGAAGGCTTGCCGGTTGCGTGGCTGCTCTCAGCAGGTTTATCTCTAAGTCTGCTGAGCGCGCCCTGCCATTTTTCAAAATATTGAAAAAGGCAGGTCCAATGAAATGGACTCCGGAAGCGGAGGCTGCGCTGCAGGACTTGAAGAGGTACCTGTCCTCCACTCCAATACTTGTCGCACCTAAGCCACAAGAGAAGTTGCTGCTGTACTTGGCGGCAACCAATCAAGTGGTTAGTGCTGCGTTAGTAGCGGAAAGAGAGGCGGATGATGAGCCGGCGATCGCGCCAAGTGAATCCAACGACAAGCAGGGGACTTCTCCAACAAGTTCTGGTCCGGCAAGCTCTGGTCCGGCAAGCTCTGGTCTCGACGAAGAAGAATCTGCGCAGATGCGCAAGGACGTGCAGAAGAAGGTGGTGCAGCGCCCAGTTTACTTTGTCAGCTCCCTTCTCCAGGGGCTAGGTCGAGATACTCTGGTGTGCAAAAACTTCTTTTCGGCCTTCTCATGGCCTCGAGAAAGCTGCGCCATTACTTCCAGGCACACGAGATCACAGTCGTCACTCGCTTTCCGCTAAAAAGGATACTGCAGAATCCAGAAGCAACAGGCAGGGTAGTCGAGTGGGCCTTGGAACTGTCAAGCTTTGGCCTCAAGTTTGAGAGCACTGCAACTATCCAAAGCAGGGCATTGGCAGAGTTCATAGCAGAGTGGACGCCAACTTCAGATGAAGAAATTCCAGAGACGAGCATCCCCGTCAAGGAGACAAGCAAAGAGTGGCTGATGTACTTTGATGGTGCCTTCTCGCTGCAAGGCGCCGGTGCTGGCGTGCTGCTTATCGCACCCACCGGAGAACACCTCAAATACATAGTCCAGATGCACTTTCCCAAAGAGCAAGCAACCAACAATACTGCAGAGTATGAAGGATTGCTTGCCGGTCTTAGAATAGCAGCCGACCTTGGGATCAAGAAGCTCATAATCAGGGGAGACTCGCAGCTTGTCGTCCGCCAAGTAAACAAGAGCTACCAGAGCCCGTTGATGGAAGCATATGTTGATGAAGTGAGCAAGCTAGAAGAGCGTTTTGACGGCCTACAAATGGAGCATATCCCAAGAGCTCAGAATGACATTGCTGATGGCCTGTCGAAATGCGCTGCACTAAAGTTGCCTGTGGAACCAGGGATCTTCGTGCTCAAGCTGACTCAACCTTCCATGGCACCATCAACTGGACAGAATAAAAAGAGGAAGTTGGTTTCAGGCGACTACTTTCCGGCAGAGCACCCCGAAGCCGCCGCCAAGAAAGTCCCCAAGATCAACGCCAACGATGTTGAGGGGCAATCTGCTCCGGCAAACCTTGTGGTTTGTTCCGTCAAAGCAAATGCTCCCGACAAGTTTTGCTCCGGCAAGCTTGACGGAGAACATCACGCTCCGGCAGAATAACAGGTTCTTGCCATAGAAGCGGATGTTCCCGCAGCAACAGCCATGCCTTTAGTCCTTGTTGTCGAGCCGCAAGCTCCAGCATGGGCGCAGCCGATTGTCCACTTCCTCCAGACAGGAGAGCTTCTCGAAGAGCAAGAAGAAGCTGAAAAAGTAGCCCAGCAGTCAAGTATGTACAAGTTTGTCGACGACACACCGTACAGAATAAGACTCAACGGTGTGAAATTGAAGTGCATTCGCCGGGAAGATGGGCAACAGCTGTTGGCAGAGATACATGGAGGCATATGTGGTCACCACATTGGCGCAAGAGCACTTGTCGGCAAAGCATTCCAACAAGGCTTCTTCTGGCCGACAGCCCTCCAGGATGCAACTTCACAAGTGACCAAGTGTGAAGCGTGCCAGTTCCATTCCAAACAGATACACCAGCCAGCTCAAGCTCTCCAGATGATCCCTTTATCCTGGCCATTTTCGGTCTGGGGGCTCGACATCCTCGGCCCCTTCCCCCGAGCAGTCGGGGGCTTTGAGTTCTTGTACGTTGCAATCGACAAGTTCACAAAGTGGCCGGAAGTGGAACCAGTGAGGAAGGTGACGGCACAGTCAGCAGTCAAGTTCTTTAGGTCGATTGTTTGCCGTTTCGGGATCCCGAACAGGATCATCACCGACAACGGCACGCAATTTACGAGCCGCACCTTCATGCAGTACGTCCAAGATCTTGGCGCCAAGGTCTGTTTCGCTTCTGTTGCTCATCCAAGAAGCAACGGTCAAGCGGAGAGGGCAAACGCTGAAGTGCTGCGAGGCCTCAAGACCAGAACTTTCGACAGACTGCACAAGTGCGGAAGAAACTGAATCGAGGAGCTGCCGGTGGTTCTTTGGTCGATCAGGACGACACCAAATCGAGCCACTGGCCAGACACCCTTCGCTCTAGTCTATGGAGCGGAGGCAGTTCTCCCCATAGAACTCGTATACGGGTCACCTCGAGTGCTCGCTTATGATGAGCTCGAGCAAGAGCAGCTGCGCCAAGACGACGCGCTGCTCCTTGAGGAAGACCGTCTCCAGGCTGCTGTGCGAGCCGCTCGCTACCAGCAAGCTCTGTGCCGCTACCATAGCCGCAGAGTCAATGCCAGGAGCCTCGAGGAAGGCGATCTTGTTCTTCGGCGCGTTCAGTCGGCCAAGAATGCCAACAAGTTGACGCCGAAGTGGGAAGGCCCTTATCGGGTGAAACGAGTCACTAGGCCCGGCGCTGTCCGCCTTGAGACCGAAGATGGCATTCGGGTGAGCAACTCCTGGAACATCGAGCATCTTCGTAAGTTTTACCCATAAGGCGCGTTTGTCAGACCCTGTCTGGCAACCACCTTTCTGTACAAGTTTTGCCGCTATTGCATGTAATCCTTTGTACAGAGCCGGGCGCACACCCCGTGCACTAGTAAAGTTCATGTGCACCGCACATCTTGTCAGTTTCCTTATGCTATGATTCTTTTTCGCATATATTATCTGACACTTTGTGCAACACCAAGCACCGGTAAGCGATAACGAGCCCAAGGCTCCATATCATTGCTTTATTTCTCTGTGCCTTTCTCAAAAGAAGGAAGGTTCCCTCGCCCACAAGGACTACCGGGGGGGAGAGGATAATGGTGTGGACCAGGCCGTTCAAAAAAAAGAGAGGAGTTTTTCCTTGCCGGGAAGCAGACGACAGAAAAGCTAAGTTGCTAAAGCTTGAGCGATCAGTTTTTGAGTTATTTTCCTTGAACGACCGTGCTTTGTATGGAAAACCTGTGCGCGGAGGAACCAATTCACAGCTAGTTGCACCCTTACTCTGTTTCGAGTCCGCTCAACGACTTAAGTGAGCTGCTAGCGCCCTTACTTTGCTTCGAGTCCGCTCAGCAACTTAAGTGAGCCGCTAGCGCCCTTATTTTGTTTTGAGTCCACTCAACAACTTAAGTGAGCTGCAACTAGTTGCGATAAGGTTGCTTGTCGGTAGCAGCCTCGCCAGCAGGCTGCTGAAGTTCCGCACTCAGCGCTCGCGGCAAGAATACCTGCGCCGACAAGTTTCCCTAAAAAGCGTAGGGTAGGACCGTACAAAGCCAAGAGTCGAGTAAAGGAAGTAGCACAGCGATGTTTTATCTAAGATAGAGTTATATTACAAGAATAACTTGTCGCGCCTCTAATAAAGTGTTCCCATGACATGACTAGCAGCGACAAGAAAAGAAGCAAACGAACGGCCTAATCTACGTGATCGCCGTCAACCCTTTTGACCTCGTTCACCCTGTCGACGATGGGTGCTACGAGGGCCTTAAGTGCGTCAAGATCAGCGTCCGCCGGCAGCTTCCTGAGGACGTTGGTGAGGTTGAGGCCTGGGTTGCGGAAGGCCACCTTCACCAGCACCTTCTCCAGAACTCCGGCACAAATCGAGCGTGACTCGTCGGCCAACTGCTTTGGGATCCGTTCCCAGAGTTGCTGGAGCGCCACCGCCACGCCTTTGAAGAACAAAGTGAGCTTGGCGCTGGGTTGGAGGTTCTCGTCGGAGGAGTATCCGAAGCCTTCCACCCCCAATTGCACCAGCTCCTCTTCGATGACTGCGGCAATATCCACGAGGCCCTCCGTCCAGAGCTCCACAGTATCTCTGAGAAGATTCTGGGTTTCGGCGGCCCTCGCAAGCAGCGCCTCGTTGGCCTCGATATCCTTCTTCAAGTCTGCCTCCCGTTTCCTGGCGCTGTCCAACATCTCCGTCAAGGTGGCCAGCTTCAGCATCAGATCGGCATTGGAACCCTTGGCGGCGCTCAATTCCTTGCCCCTCTCGGCGAGTCGGCCCTGCAGCTCACCGTGGGCAAGGGCGTCCTTCTTGCGCTCTAGCTTGAGGGCGGCAAGCTCTTCGCCACCAACCTTCAGATCAGTTTCTAGCTGCGCCACCTTTGCCTCCAATTCTTTCTTGGCGGCCTCGGCAGTCGCAGCCGCATCCTTTGCCTCTTGGAGTGTCCCGCCAAGTGCCCGTTTGCGCGCGGCAAGCTACTCTTCGTGGCTGTCGAGGTTCACTTTCCGCTGAGTCAGCTCACCTTCTCGCGCGTATAGCTTTTCGCCGGTGAGCCGCTGCTGTTCTTCAGCTTCGGCCTTCTCGAGAAGGAAGGCCTTCCGTTCCTCGGCAAGCTGCTCCCGCTCTTCCGCCAAGGCCCGGAGAGTTTCTTGACGAAGACCCCGGAGCTCCTCCGCACGCTTCTCTATGTCCACGCTCGCCCTCGCGGCAAGCGCTTCCCGGGACTCCAACTTAACTTGACGGGCGCGATAGAGCGCCAGCAGCCTCCGCAGCAGCCGCTCTTCCTCAGGCTCTTCACCGCTGCTTCCCGGCGCGTCGACGATCGACAACCCGGCGGAGGCAAGCACCTCTCCATCCAGAATTTCTCCTTCCACCGGCGCCCTGGAGCTCGACGCCCAGGGGAGCTTGATGAAGATACCCTCGCCAGCCTTCAGATAGGCGCCGGGCTGGGGCTCCTCGAAGCCTGAAGCTGCGGCAGCGGTGGAGGGATCGGCGGTCGGTGCAGCGCTTGACGCTCCTGCGGCCTCGGGGCCGTCAGTGCGATCGCCAGATCCCCCGCCAGATCCCTCGGCAGCAGCCTTGGCGGCCTCCTCGCCGGCGAGCACGTTAGCGCCGGCTCCTTCTTCGGTGGCCGTGGCATCATCAGTATTACCGCGTGCGTCTTCTTCGCCAACCGCCTCGGTCTCCATCGGATCCGTGGAGGGTGGGCCTAGCGACCAAAGCAGGAGGGAAAATCAAACAAGTTTTCGAGAAGAGAAATCAGCGGAAGACTACAAGGAAAGCTTCGGGCAAGAAAGGCTACCTGTGCTAGGATCTGCCGTTGTGGTCTCCACCACCGGCGGATCGTTAGCACTGTCCCTTGCCAGAGACTCCTCCCTTACCGGATGCTCCTCCCTTACCGGAGGGCGCTCCCTTGCCGGGGAGTCCGCCCTTGGCGGCATAGTCGAAGCAGACGATGAGTCGGAGGAGATCACCACGCCCTCCTGATCAAGCTGCTCTGCTCCTGCACGAACAAAACAGAGATCGGATGTCAATAAAGGAAAAGAGCAACCGCGCGCATCCAGAAGCAGAAAGTAAACCATATGCTTACGCTGGGGGCTGCGCTGGGGGCTGCTCTGCGAAGTGATGGCCAGGTCCGGCAGAGTAGTCTCGGACACGCCTCCTATCGTCGCGGTGGGCTCGTCCTCGATGACCACCACCTGAGCCTTGGCCCTCTTCGCCGCCCTCTGGGCCAGAGTCCTAAGAAGGAGAGTCCAGGGTGGATCAGATCCGATGCAAGACAAGATCAGCAAGTTGAAGAGCTACAAGAACAAGCAAGGGAATCTTACTCTTCTTCATCTTCCTCCTCAGAACTGAGCGCGGAGAGGTCGAAGTTCGGCCCACTCCCGGCGCGGCGAGACGAAGAGGTGGGATCCCTCGGCCGCTTGACGGGGACCGCGGCGCCAGCCCGAGACGACCCCGCCCCAGTTGCCTCTGCGATGGGAGGCGCCCCCGTGGTGACCGTGCTTGCCGCGGTAGAGCGCGTCGTGCGGCGCTGCGGCTGTTGACCAACTTGCCGCCCTGCTGCATCCCCGGTCCTACTGAGGCGCCTTCTTGGCTGCACTGGGGGCTGCGCTCCGGGTCCTGCTCCCGGCAAGCTCCCCGGAGGTGGCGGGCCGCTCACACCCCCGGCAGGCTCGTTCGACTCGGCGTCGGGCGCGGCGAGCTCTTCTTCCTCTTCGGGCTGCTCCCGTTCGGCAATGCTCATCGCCAACGCCGCGTCCGCTTCCTCCACGGTGAACCCGAATTCACCCGCGGCCGCGGCTGTCGCTGCCTCTTCCGCCCTGGTGGCGATGCGCTCCATCTCTTGATCAGTGGTGTCACGGGTGAGAAGCTTCTTCTCGTCAGCGCTGACCGCTACCTCCACCAAGCTGTCGAAGAACTGCTGCACGACATCGCCGGCGGGCTCTTGCCAAGTTGGAGCGATCCCGTGCGAGTCACACAACGGCATCATTGCACAGATGCGGTCGCGCGAGGAGTTGTTGCACAGAGGAACGACACCTGCCGGCAACCTGAACCACTCGGGATGCTGCAGGTCATACTTGAATATCTCCTTGAGCATCCCGTCCAACTCTAGGACGGTGAAATTGAAGTTAAGGCCTGGACGCAACCTCATTATATCCGCCGGGCCTCCAAATTCCCAGGCAGGCCTCCCCCTCGCCTGCAGAGGGGTGATGCGCCGGCGAAGGAAATCTGCGCCGACAGCTCCTACAGTCAACCCGGCAAGCCTGAGACGCAAGATCCGAGTGGTGGTGATCGTCAACTTGTCGTCATCCGCGGACAGAGCGCTCCAGTCGTTGCCGCACACTGCTGGGGCTTGGCGCAAGGCGGTGAACGGCTGCGGGCTCTCTTCTACAATCTAGCACCAATCTGCTCTCCACTCATCCCACTTGCTGCGGAGTTCCCCCTCCAGATAGGTCTCCTTCTTGCCGGCCCGCGAGATCCAGGCAATCCCGCCGGCAAGAGGTTCCCCTCTCTCGACACGAGGCATAAAGAAATGGCGGAAGATAGCTACGTTGGGGTGGACTCTGACAAAGTTTTCGCATAGATGGGCGAAAACTGCCATGGTCAAAACAACGTTGGGGGTGAAATCAAGGAGGTGGAGTCCGTTGGTGTTCATAATATCACAGAAGAAATCAGAGAATGGCGGGCAGAGCCCGCAGTAGAAGAACACGGCGAAGAAAGGATATCCATTAGCTGGAGCTGCTCGTGAGGCGACGGCGGAGAGTACCTTTGTGCACGGATGTGCCCGCGTCCCCGTCGACCAGAAGAGATAGTACCACTCCCTCAGCTCCCCCGCGGAGAGCTCGGGGGGGAAGGTGGCCCGCTCCTTCCGCAGCGCCTCGAGCCGCTGCGCTTCGGTCGACTTCACAGCTTTCGCGGTCGCGGCCTTCGTGGCCTTCCCCTTTCCAGGCTTCGGAGGCATGGCGGAGGCAGTGGGGGAGATCGACGGCGCTGGTGGTGGCGGCGGCAACGGGAGCGGAGCGCTGCCCTCTTTCGACTTTGGAAGCGAAGGGGGGCGGCGGAGGATTCTGAGATTGCAACAGCGAATGGCGAAGACGGAGGAAGTGCCCCTGTTTCCCCTGCTTATAAAGAGCGACGGGGCGGACGTTTTGGCCTCCCAAGTGAACAAACTCCCACGATCTCTCCCACGATGCCGCGTTTGATGCGTGCCGTTCTGGGCGTCCGCGGTGGGAGTGGAGTTAGATTCGGCGTGACCTAGGCCGCGCGTGCCCGTGCACTGTTTTGGGCCTGGCCCAACAGTGCTCGGCACCGTGTATGGCCCAGGCCCGGGGGCTCCTGTCGGTGTACTAGAGTAGGGGTACCCTATTACCCCGAACTCGTGCACGGGCAGTTGCAGCCCCCCCTCGCGGCAAGGCTTGCCGGGTGACCGCCAGGACCCTCCGTCGTCCCCTTAAAGACCATTCAATAACAAAATACTCAAGCCAAGACCCCGGCAAGAGGAGCTTGTCGGGAAGGCCAACCGAGGCCCCGGCAAGGGGAGCTTACCAGGAAGAAACGAGACCCCGGCAAGAGGAGCTTGCCGGGAAGACCACGCAAGACATACCAAGAAAGCTTGCCGCGACGCGCCCTGCGGCCCGGCAAGATCCGGCGAGCGACAAGCTTCCGGAAGCGACAAGACAACGGCCGCGGCAAGGAGCTTGCCGCGGGAAACTCCCACTGCATGCCCGCGCTCTAGCTCACCTACTATCGTGTCGCTCTGGGATTCTCCCAGAGCGCACGTGGCGGAAGGCCGCGCAGCTAGGGGTACGTGGTGGCAAGCGGAGATGAAGAGAAGCCCATCGTGGCAAACGGTGGCGCTCCTAACGGTCACCTTTTGCACTGTTTAGGAGACTCGGACAGGCATTTAATGCCCTTGTCCCCTGCCGTCAGAGTTAGGTAGGGTACACTATATCCACAGTAGCGGTAGCTATACCTACCACATCCTTTTTCCGTTTTTACCCTTCCTGGCTGCGTTGCTCCCTGTCGGTGACCCCTTGAGTATAAAAGGAGGCCCAAGGGCAACGTAGAGGAGGGTTCCGCATTTTCAAGGAGGTTCCGCATTTCGGGAACTCAGAAGAACACTCTCACGCTCAGTCTGGCAGCGTCCATCGCTCCTGTGCAAGAGTCTAATATACACAAACAAGCAGCAGTAGGGTTTTACGCATCCGTGCGGCCCGAAGCTGGGTAAAAAATCGCCCCGCGTGCACTGCCTCAATCCGCTCTTTGCGCGCTCTCCGCCCCCCCACCGAACCGAAAGGGGCCCTGTCCCCATAGGTGTTGGCGGGAATCAGCATCACCCCCGGCAGTATGGATTGGCTGTCGATGTATGGAGGAAACATCGATTGCGCCAGTAAGACAATTTTGCTTACCACCCCAGATGGAAGAAGGATCAAGTATGTATCCCGACATGTGCCAAAAGGGACTCAAGTAAATTGTTTAACAGGAGTTGTGCAGGAGGAAATACCAGTGGTAAGGGATTTCCCTGAAGTATTTCCAGAAGAGTTGCCAGGCATGCCACCGGATAGAGATATTGACTTTTCGATTGAGCTATTGCCAGGCATAGGGCCAATATCGAAGAGACCATACAGGATGCCTGCAAAGGATTTGGTGGAGATTAAGAAGCAGATTAAGGAATTACTGGACAAAGGTTACATTCGCCCAAGTTCGTCGCCTTGGGGATCACCAGTACTTCTAGTGGAGAAAAAGGATGGATCATTAAGGATGGTTGTTGACTATCATGGGTTGAATGAAGTAACGATCAAGAACAAGTACCCACTACCAATGATCAATGATCTGTTTGCTCGATTGCAAAGAGCTAAGGTATTTTCCAAGATCGATCTGCGATCAGGATACCACCAGTTGAAGATTCGAGAACAGGATATACCTAAGACAGCTTTTACCACCAGGTATGGGCTATACGAGTATACCGTTATGTCATTTGATCTGACTAACGCACCTGCCTATTTTATGAACATGATGAACAAAGTGTTTATGGAGTTCTTGGATAAGTTCGTCGTAGTGTTCATTGATGATATTATGGTTTACTCGAAGAATGAAGAGGAACATAAGGAACATTTGCGATTGGTACTTGAGAAGCTCAGAGAACATCAGTTGTATGCCAAGTTCAGCAAATGTGAGTTTTGGTTGAAGGAAGTAGGATTCCTCGGACACGTTATATCCGGAGAAGGTATATCTGTAGATCCCACTAAAGTTGATACCGTGACCAAGTGGGAAGCACCAACCACCGTGGGAGAGATCCGGAGTTTTCTTGGACTTGCAGGATACTACCGGAGATTTATTGAGAACTTCTCAAAGATTGCGAAGCCTATGACGGAGTTGTTGAAGAAGGATACCAAGTTCATATGGACGGAGGAATGTGAGGCTAGTTTTCAGGAGTTGAAGAAATGTTTGGTTACTTCACCAGTGTTGATTTTGCCAGACCATACCAAGGATTATGAGGTGTATTGCGATGCTTCACGTCGAGGACTTGGAGCAGTGCTTATGCAGGAAGGGAGAGTTGTTTCATATGCCTCACGACAACTGAAACCCCACGAATTGAATTATGTTACGCATGATTTGGAGTTAGCAGCCGTAGTGCATGCATTGAAAACATGGAGACATTTCCTCATTGGAAATCATTGTGAGGTGTACACGGATCACAAGAGTTTGAAATACATTTTCACGTAGAAGGAGTTAAACCTCAGACAAAGGAGATGGTTGGAGCTCATCAAGGATTATGATATGAGATTGCATTACCATCCCGGAAAGGCTAACGTAGTAGCTGACACATTAAGCTGTAAGAGCCACGTCAACACCCTAATGACGGGAGAATTACCAAGGGAGTTAGCCAAAAATCTTCGAGAGTTATGCTTGGAAATAGTTCCGAGAGGCTATGTAGCAGCATTGGAGATTTAGTCAACTTTGATGGATAGAATCAGAGAAGCTCAGAAGACTGACAAGGAGATTGCCTCTATAAAGGAGAAAATGAGCGAAGGAAAGGCTAAAGGATTTCGTGAGGATGAGCAGGACACCCTATGGTTTGAAGACCGTGTTTATGTGCCCAATGACCCGGAGATCAAGAAGTTGATTCTGCAAGAGGCACACGATTCACAATATTCGATTCACCCAGGAAATACCAAGATGTATTTGGATTTGAAGGATATTTTCTGGTGGACCGGAATGAAGAAAGACATTGCGGAGTATGTAGCAGTTTGTGATGTATGTCAGAGAGTAAAGGCAGAGCATCAGAAGCCAGCAGGATTGCTACAGCCATTGCCGATACCCGAATGGAAGTGGGATAAGTTAGGCATGGATTTTATCACGGGATTACCCAGGACTTGTTCAGGCTATGACTCGATTTGGGTTGTAGTTGATCAGTTGACGAAAGTAGCTCATTTCATCCCGGTAAAGTCCACTTACACCGGTGCTAAGTTGGCAAAGATATACATGACCAGGATTGTATGCTTACATGGAGTTCCAAGGAGTATAGTATCAGATAGAGGAACCCAGTTTACCTCAAAGTTCTGGAATCAGTTGCACGAAACTTTGGGTACCAGGCTAGAGTTCAGCACAGCTTTTCATCCACAGACAGATGGACAGACCGAGAGAGTCAATCAGATTTTGGAGGACATGCTGAGAGCTTGTGCGCTAGATTATGGATCTAGTTAGGACGAGAATTTTCCATATGCAGAGTTCTCTTACAACAACAGCTACCAATCCAGTTTAAAGATGGCCCCTTTCGAAGCCTTGTACGGAAGGAGGTGCAGGACACCGTTGTCGTGGGATGAAGTTGGAGACCGCCAGTTGTTTGGACCTGATTTGATTAAGGAGTCTGAACAGAAGGTGAAATTGATTCGCGATAGGCTCAAGGTAGCTCAATCCAGGCAGAAGAGTTATGCAGATTCTAAACGCAAGGAGACAGTTTACGAAGTCGGAGACAGAGTTTATCTTCGAGTATCCCCACTTCGAGGAATGAAGCACTTTGGTGTTAAGGGAAAATTAGCGCCACAATTTGTAGGACCATACCGAGTATTGGAACGTATGGGAGAAGTGGCCTACAATTTGGAATTGCCCGAAGGATTGTCAGGAGTTCATGATGTGTTCCACGTTTCTCAGTTGAAGAAGTGCCACGCGGAGATGGCTGACATACCCTTGAGAGACACAGTACCACTGGAAGCAATTCAGTTGGACAGTGATTTGACCTATGAGGAGAAACTAGTTAAGATTCTCGAGTTTGCCAGCCGAGTCACCCGCAGCAAGGTTATCAAGTTTTGTAAGGTTCAGTGGAGCCACCACACGGAGGATGAAGCCACCTGGGAGCGAGAGGAAGATCTGCTCAAGGACCACCCTCACCTATTTTCTAGCCAACCCGAATCTCGAGGGCGAGATACATCTTAAGGGGGGTAGGTTTGTAACATCCCAAATTTTCAATTTGGAATGTTATACATTAGATCATCATTGCATATCATAATTTATTTGCTTTTGGCTTTGATCCTAGAAATTCTACACAACTCAAGGACCCACGGAGAGAGTTGGGGATTTCGTTATTTTCATATTTGTGTTTTCTCAAATTTTGAGAATAGGATCATTTGATTTTAATTATTTTATCATCAATTATTTCTATTAAAAAATATGAGAGAGGGAATAAAATGACTTTCCCAAAATAAAGAAATATTGCGGATTTAATAATAAAATCAAATAAGATTTTATTTCGGAGTTTTGATATTTTATTTGAATTTAGGAAAAAATGTGTGTTTTTCAAAATTGCATTTAGGCCCCAAATAAATGTTCACCTTGTGCGACTTGATTTTAGAAGCCCGGGAAAATTTATTTCGGGATTTTTGGAGTCCGTTTAGTATTTCTTTTATTTATTTTTCTACGTGGAATAATTAAAAAAACGGAACCGACCTACGGGCCGTGTCCGACCTGGACACTAGGCCCGACCGGGCTTTATAAGCCGGGGAGCCCAGCCCGGAGCCTCCCCAAACCCTAGCCCCAGCCCCGCCGTAGCGCCGCCCCGCCGCCGCCGCCGCAGACCGCCAACCGCCGCCGACCGCTGCCGTCGCCGGCGCCCCGCCGCCACCGCCGGAACCTCGCCAGAATTGCCGGGTAGTTTTTTTTAGACGCCGGTTTTTTTTTTGAAAAACCGTTCGGTTTTTCCGACGGTTTTGTTCATTTTTTTAGTTTCGGTTTTTTTAATAGATCGGTTTTTCCGATTTATTTAAATAGCGAGTGTTCGTTCGTTCATTCGTTCTAGCGAACGTTCGTCGTTTTTCTTTTCTCGGATTAAATCCGCGATTTTTCTGATCGCGATTTCTGATCCGATTTTCGTTTTAGTATAACTTTCGCTCATTTATCGGAATCAGGCGATTCAAGCGCCTGGAGTTTCGTCTCGAAACCCTCTATCCGTTTAACTAACATAAACAAGTTTTTGCCACTGTAAAAATTGCCCTAGATTTAGAATAGTAAATGAAGCCTATTTCTTTTGCCGTTTGACTTTCATTGCTTCATTTGATTTGATTCTTTTTGCAAACCAGAGTTCTTAAGTTGAACCTTCTGGTTAGATCTCTTATTTGAGTTTTACCCGTGCATTAGATGAATACTTATTGTATGCTTGTTTGTTTGTCTGCGATAGAATACCCGGAGTGCGCCGCCTGTTACTTCGAATCTCTAGGTTTCGCAGATCATCAGCAAGGCAAGTAACACTTTGATCATACCTCCTACTACCCAGTTTTACTGCATTAGATCAATCCTCAAACATTGCATGATTAGGATCTAATTAAATTGTGGGTTTGGGAAGTAGTTGAGGTAGTACCTATTACCTGTTATATTATCAAACCTAAGGGAGTTACTTCTACATTTGCCTATTATGCCATGCTATGCTAGTAGACGTGGATTGGGTGAGTGATATCCATGACAGATGTGAGTTTGTTAATTAATGGTTTATCTAAGGTGGAAACTTAAACACACATCTGGGTGGATTGAGGTACCTGGGTATTCCAGGATTGCCTGTTTTTCTTTATGGACCGCCACCCAGGCCCAAAGGGATCATGAGATTTTTCATACTAGAAACTTCCGTGTGCAGCCACAAGCTATTATGGGCTCTAGCATAGTTGATTAAGTCGTGCGAACTCTTACAGGGTAGACTAGCAGATGTAGGGGAAAGTAGGTGTAACGGTCTATCCATCGTAAGGTGCTAGCACTTCTGAAAGACTGTGTCTCGGTCATCCGTCTTCTCAAACACCATGTAGTGCGAGAAACCAAACGGAGGCGATCGAGTCTTGTGGGGAAAAGTGCGCAAACCTCTGCAGAGTGTATAAACTAATCATGGTTAGCCGTGTCCCCGATTATGGACATCTTAAGTATCTAGTACTTGGATTATCATGTGAATCTCAACATGTTACTCTAAATTAATTTTGTTGGGTTTTGTTTAATGATGATGCTTAATTGGGATTGAGAATGCTGTCAACCATTCTCAATGTTTAACAACTACCATGATAGTTAAATAAAATTTATTCCTTTACAGTAGGGAAAAATTAGCTTTACGCAAAACTGTAACCATAGAGCTTTCCACCAGCCAAATATGCATATAGTATAGCTGTTTCGTTCCATTACTCTCTATGTGTTACTTTGCCAGCATATTCCATGTGCTGACCTATTCTCGGGCTACAACGTTAATGTTGCAGACTTTTCAGACGACGATTAAGGAGTTTTTAGGTCGTGGTTCTATACTCAGTGATGCCGTTGGAGTTGATGGACTCACTTATGTTCTAAGCCTTCTGCTGTTATCGTTATTAGATGGCCTTAAGCCATATTTATTGTAATAAGTTCTCTTTTGAGACACTCGATGTAATAAGTGTGTGATTGCTACTCTGTTATAAATCCTTCAAGTACTGTGTGGTGTCAGCATTACTGATCCAGGGATGACACCTGAGCACAGAGATTGGACCGTTTGAGGTTTGGTCACTACAGATCTCCGGCCGCCCACGCAACGTGCAGGTGTGCAATGGGTGATGGGCCCAGACCCCTGCGCGCATAGGATTTAGACCGGCGTGCTGACCTCTCTATTGTGCCTAGGTGGGGCTGCGATGTGTTGATCTTCCGAGGCCGGGCATGACCCATGAAAGTGTGTCTGGACAAAGGGGATCGAGTGTGTTGGGAAATGTGGTGCACCCCTGCAGGGAAGTTTATCTATTCGAATAGCTGTGATCTTCGGTAACAGGACAACTTGGAGTTATACCTTGATCTTATGATAACTAGAACCGGATACTTAATAAAACACACCCTTCCAAATGCCAGATACAACCGGTGATCGCTCTCTCACAGGGCGACGAGGGGAGAATCATCGGTTAGGATATTGTTATGCGATGATTCTTGGTGAACTTACCATCTACTCTTTGCTTCCGCTGCAAGATGGAGGTTACCAGAAGCATAGTCTTCGATAGGACTAGCTATCCCCCTCTTATTCTGGCATTCTGCAGTTCAGTCCACATATTTTACCCCTTTTCCATTTTGATACCAATCCATACATATGTAGTGTAGCTCCTTGCTTGCGAGTACTTTGGATGAGTACTCACGGTTGCTTTGCTCCCCCCTTTTCCCCTTTCCTATACCCGATTGTTGCGACTAGTCATTGGAGTCCAGGAGTCAGACGCCACTGTCAATAACGACTACTACTACTCGGGAGGTGCCTACTACTACGTGTAGCCCGCTGACGACGACCAGGAGTAGTTTAGGAGGATCCCAGGCAGGAGGCCTGCGCCTCTTTCGATTTGTATCCCCGTTTGTGCTAGCCTTCTTAAGGCAAACTTGTTTAACTTATGTCTGTACTCAGATATTGTTGCTTCCGCTGACTCGTCTATGATCGAGCTCTTGTATTCGAGCCCTCGAGGCCCCTGGCTTGTAATATGATGCTTGTATGACTTATTTTATTTGTAGAGTTGTGTTGTGATATCTTCCCGTGAGTCCCCGATCTTGATCGTACGCGTTTGCGTGTATGATTAGTGTACGGTCAAATCGGGGGCGTCACACACAATCTGGTAATTAACCTGAAACTAGTGATAATGTTAATGATAATGTTCATGTTGATGCTCAACCTAGCAATGATAATGATATAGAAATTGAACCTGCTGTTAATCTTGATAACCCACAATCAAAGAATCAACGTTATGATAAGAGAGACTTTGTTGCTAGGAAACATGGTAAAGAAAGAGAACCATGGGTTCAAAAACCCATGCCTTTTCCTCCCAAACCATCTAAGAAAAAGGATGATGAGGATTTTGAGCGCTTTGCTGAAATGATTAGACCTATCTTTTTGCGTATGCAATTAACTGATATGCTTAAAATGAATCCTTATGCTAAGTACATGAAAGATATTGTTACAAATAAAAGAAAGATACCGGAAGCTGAAATTTCAACCATGCTTGCTAATTATAATTTTAAAGGTGGAATACCAAAGAAAGTTGGAGATCCAGGAGTACCCACTATACGATGCTCCATCCAAAGAAACTATGTTAAAACTGTGTTATGTGATCTTGGAGCCGGTATTAGTGTTATGCCTCTCTCTTTATATTGTAGACTTGATTTGAATAAGTTGACACCTACTGAGATATCTTTGCAAATGGCTGATAAATCAACTGCTATACCTGTCGGTATTTGTGAGGATGTGCCTGTTGCGGTTGCAAATGTTACTATTTTAACGGACTTTGTAATTCTTGATATTCCCGAGGACGATAGTATGTCTATTATTCTTGGAAGACCCTTTTTGAATACTGCAAGGGCTGTTATTGATTGCAACAAAGGCAATGTCACTTTTCATGTTAATGGTAATGAGCATACGGTACACTTTCTGAGGAAACAACCTCAAGTTCACAGTATCAACTCTATTGGAAAAATTCCATCGATTACTATTGGAGGTTTTGAATTTCCTCTACATACTGTCAAAAAGAAATATGATATTCTTATTGTTGGGGATGTGCATATCCCTGTTGAGGTAACCTAGTGTTATTCGAAAATTCTCCGGTTCCATGTTAATCGGAATGAGTTTGTTAACAAGACTTGATCAACCGTGTTAATGGATTCCTTTTGATGATCATGAGATGGATGAATTTAGAAAGCACAACTCTCTGTACCCTCTTTTTACTTTTTGTTATTTAGTTTAAATAAAATAAAAGTAGTATTTTCTGTCTGTTATCTAAATTATCCATGCAATATAAAAATACCCCGAAAATAAAAGTTCTCCAAATGCCCTGAAATTTAAATATGATTTTTTCTGAATTATTTGAGAATATTTGGCTCTGAGAACACAGCACGGGGGCATCCACCTGGCCACAAGGGTGGAGGGCGCGCCCTACCCCCCTAGGTGCGCTCCCTGCCTCATGGGCCCACGGTGGCCCCCTCCACTTATTCCTGCACCCACACTCCTTCTTCCTCCCACAAACACGATTATCCAGTTCAAACCCGAGTCCAAGCTCATTTTGCTGCCATTTTCGATCTCCTTTCTCAAAGCACCTCTCACAAAACTGCTTGGGGGGATTGCTCCTTGGTATGTGACTCCTCCATTAGTCCAATTAGTTTTTGTTCTATTGCTATATTCATTGCAAATTTTTGCTGCTTAGGTGACCCTATTCTTGAGCTTGCACGTCAAATTTATATGGTTCCAAGTATTTCTAATGCATGATGTAGGCTTTAGGCACTTGTAGGAGTAGTTGCTATCAATTATATTGAGCTTGGTTCACTTTTGTTTGAAGTTACTAAAAAATTCAGAAATTTTTTAGAGGAAGAAATATGCTTAGGAAAATGAACCAAGGTGGTTCTTCAAGGAAGCAAGGACCCAGGCTTGCAATGCGTGATGCTGACGATGAGCCACCAAGGGATGCTCCAGTGCGACCCTGTGAATGGCCTTCAGAAAACTTTATGGATTGAGCGGGAATCAAGGAAGAATTTAACGCATATTTGCATAACACTGATCTTGTGAGCTTTGAGGCAGAAAAATGCCGCCAGTACCACTATTTCACAAGTTCCTTTGTGAGGAGGTTTGAATTTTCATCTTCATGTAATTCTCCAACTGTCCTGTTTGATCTTTATGAAAAATCTTATACTATGGACTTAGAGGATTTTACCACTGCTTGCAAACTTCCACAATGGGGTAGTGCTAGTGAACCCCATAAATCTGAGTTCAGAAATTTTCTTGCTAGTATAACTGTGGGGGAATCTAGAGATATAGAACAAGCTACCATAGGGAGCATTCATTTTCCTGCTATACATTATTTTGCTCTCTTCATGGGTAGGTGCATAAATGGTAAAGATGAAGCATGTCATACGTGTGTCCCTGACCTCAGTATTCTCAGGAGTGCTGTCTTAGGAGACAAATCTTATAATTTGGGGGCCATTGTTGCACGTAGGTTGCATCATAATAGATTTAATGGAGATTTCTTTGGAGGAATTTATGCAACCCGCTTAGCTGATTTTCTTGGTGTAACCATATGTAATGATGATATTGAATTGCCTCTTGCTTACCTAGACTTTAATGCTATGTGAGGGAGTCCTGGATTAGGGGGTGTCCGGATAGCCGGACTATAACCTTTGGCCGGACTCTTGGACTATGAAGATACAAGATTAAAGACTTCGTCCCGTGTCCGGATGGGACTTTCCTTGGCGTGGAAGGCAAGCTTGGCAATACGGATACGTAGATCTCCTCCCATTGTAACCGACTCTGTGTAACCCTAGCCCTCTCCGGTGTCTATATAAACTGGAGGGTTTTAGTCCATAGGACGGACAACAATCATACCATAGGCTAGCTTCTAGGGTTTAGCCTCTCTGATCTCGTGGTAGATCTACTCTTGTACTACCCATATCATCAATATTAATCAAGCAGGACGTAGGGTTTTACCTCCATCAAGAGGGCCCGAACCTGGGTAAAACATTGTGTCCCCTGCCTCCTGTTACCATCCGGCCTAGACACACAGGTCGGGACCCCCTACCCGAGATCCGCCGGTTTTGACACCGACATTGGTGCTTTCATTGAGAGTTCCTCTGTGTCGTCACCTTTAGGCCCGATGGCTCCTCCGATCATCAACAACGATGCGGTCCAGGGTGAGACCTTTCTCCCCGGACAGATCTTCATGTTCGGCGGCTTTGCACTGCGGGCTAATTCGCTTGGCCATCTCGAGCAGATTGAAAGCTACGCCCCTGGCCATCAGGTCAGATTTGGAAGTTTCAACTACACGGCCGACATCCGCGGAGACTTGATCTTCGACAGATCTGAGCCACAGCCGGGCGTGCCGCACTGTCATGATGGGTATGACCTAGCTCTGCTGCCGAACGGTACCCTAGAGGCCGCGCCCGCATCAGCTCCGACCCTTAGCTCGGAGCCAACTGCGCCGATCGAGGACGGGTGGCCAGACACCGCCTCAGGGGCTGCAGTCTCAATGGCGATTGAGCCGTACACCAGCCTCATCCTCTGCAAAGCCCGTGACTTCAAGGTGCCGGACTCTTCTCCGGACTCCGAACCTTCCGCGCCCCTACCAATCGAATCCGATTAGGCGCCGATCATGGAATTCACTACCGCGTATATCTTTCAGCACTCGCCCTTCGGCGACATTCTGAATTCACTAAGGTCTCTCTCTTTTTTAGGAGAGCCCTGGCCGGACTATGGCCAATAGGATTGGGATGCGGACGATGAAGAAATCCGACGCTCACCCACCACCCACTTCGTAGCCACTGTCGATGATTTAACCGACATGCTCGACTTCGACTCTGAAGACATCGACGGTATGGACAACGATGTAGGAGACGAACATGAACCAGTGCCTATAGGGCACTGGAAAGCCACCTTGTCATATGACAAATATATGGTGGATACACCCAAAGAAGGCAATGGCGACGGAACAACGGGGGATGACCCCTCCAAGAAGCAACCCAAGCGTCGGCGTCAGCGACGCCGCTCTAAGTCCTGCCAAAGCAAAAACGGTGATGCTGACATGGGAGATAATAACACCCTGGACAGTGCCAAAGACAATTCCCTCCAGCAAGATTCAACGCAGGAGGATGGAGAAGCCAGCCCCCTGAGAGAGCGGCAGATAGAAAAGAAGAGGATGATGATTACATGCCTCCCTCCGAAGACGAGGCAAGCCTCGACGACGACGAATTTGTCGTGCCTGAGGATCCCGTTGAACAAGAGCACTTTAAGCACAGGCTTATGGACACGGCGAGTAGCCTTAAGAAAAAACAGCAACAGCTTAGAGCTGATCAAGACTTGCTAGCCAATAGATCGATGGAAGTCCTTGCGGCCGAGGAATACGAACTCGAACGCCCCTCCAAGAGCTACCCAAAGCGCAGGTTGCTACCCCGTTTGGAGGAGGAAGCACTTAAACCTACATCACCAGCGCATGATGCGGCTGACTGGCCACCTCACGGCCGCGACAGAGAGTTGCTAAGTCTTGAGCTTGCGTTGGTTTTCCCGGAAGAGGAATGGATGATGCAACAGAGTAGCGTAAGTATTTCCCTCCGTTTTTGAGAACCAAGGTATCAATCCAGTAGGAGCCCACGCTCAAGTCCCTCGTACCTACACAAAGCGATAGCTACCCGCAACCAACGCGATTAGGGGTTGTCAAGCCCTTCACGGTCACTTACGAGAGTGAGATCTGATAGATAGAATATTTTTGGTATTTTTGATATAAAGATGCAAAGTAAAAAGTAAAAGCAAAGTAAAAAAGCAAAGCAAGATTAATGTGATGGAGATTGATATGATGAGAATAGACCCGGGGTCCATAGGTTTCACTAGTGGCTTATCTCGAGAGCATAAGTTTTCTATGGTGGGTGAACAAATTACTGTTGAGCAATTGACAGAATTGAGCATAGTTATGAGAATATCTAGGCATGATCATGTATATAGGCATCACGTCCGTGACAAATAGATCGAAACGATTCTGCATCTACTACTATTACTCCACTCATCGACCGCTATCCAACATGCATCTAGAGTATTAAGTTAAAAACAGAGTAACACTTTAAGCAAGATGACATGATGTAGAGAGATAAATTCATGCAATATGAAATAAACCCCATCTTGTTATCCTCGATGGCAACGATACAATACGTGTCTTGCTGCCCCTTCTGTCACTAGGAAAGAACACCGCAAGATCGAACCCAAAGCTAAGCACTTCTCCCATGGCAAGAACAATCAATCTAGTTGGCCAAACCAAACGTATAATTCGAAGAGACTTGCAAAGATAACCAATCATACATAAAAGAATTCAGAGAAGATTCAAATATTGTTCATAGATAGACTTGATCATAAACCCACAATTCATCGGTCTCAACAAACACACCGCAAAAGAAGAAGATTACATCGAATAGATCTCCACAAGAGAGGGGGAGAACATTGTATTGAGATCCAAAAAGAGAGAAGAAGCCATCTAGCTACTAACTATGGACCCGAAGGTCTGAGATAAACTACTCACACTTCATCGGAGAGGCTATGCTGATGTAGAAGCCCTCCGTGATGACGACCCTCTCCGGCAGAGCTCCAGAACAGGCCCCAAGATGGGATCTCGTGGATACAGAAAGTTGCGGTGGTGGAATTAGGTTTTTGGCTCCTATTCTGATCGTTTGGGGGTACGTGGGTATATATAGGAGGAAGGAGTACGTCGGTGGAGCACCGAGGGGCCCATGAGGCAGGGGGTGCACCCTGTAGGGGGGGGGCGCCCCCTACCCTCTTGACCGCCTCCGGTACTTCTTGGAGTAGGGTCCAAGTCTCCTGGGTCTTATCCGAGAAGAAAATCACGTTCCAAAAAGGATTTTTCTATTTGGACTCCGTTTGATATTTTGTTTCTTCGAAACACTGAAATAGGCAAAAAACAGCAATTCTGGCTAGGCCTCCAGTTGATAGGTTAGTCCCAAAAACAATATAAAAGTGGAAAATAAAGCCCAATTTAGTCCAAAACAGTAGATAATATAGCATGGAGCAATCAAAAATTATAGATATGTTGGAGACGTATCAGGCATCCCCAAGCTTAATTCCTTCTCGTCCTCGAGTAGGTAAATGATAAAAAGAGAATTTTTGATGCGGAGTGCTACTTGGCATAATTTAAATGCAAAATTCCTTAATTATGATATGGATATTCATATTAGAAAGATTCAAGACAAAAGTTCATATTGACATAAAGAATAATAACACTTCAAGCATACCAATAAAGTAATTATGTCTTCTCAAAATAACATGGCCAAAGAAAGTTATCCCTACAAAATCATATAGTCTGGCTATGCTCTATCTTCACCACACAAAGTATTTAAATCATGCACAACCCCGATGACAAGCAGAGCAATTGTTTCATACTCTAACTTTTTCAAAACTTTTTCAATCTTCACGCAATACATGAGCGTGAGCCATGGATATAGCACTATATGTGGAATAGAATGGTGGTTGTGGAGAAGACAAAAAGAGGGGAAGATAGTCTCACATCAACTAGGCGTATCAACGAGCTATGGAGATGCCCATCGATAGATATCAATGTGAGTGAGTAGGGATTGCCAGGCAACGGATGCACTAGAGCTATAAGTATATGAAATCTCAAAAAGAAACTAAGTGGGTGTGCATCCAACTTGCTTGCTCATGAAGACCTAGGGCAATTTGAGGAAGCCCATCATTGGAATATACAAGCCAAGTTCTATAATGAAAGATTCCCACTAGTATATGAAAGTGATAACATGAGAGACTCTCTACTATGAAGATTATGGTGCTATTTTGAAGCACAAGTGTGGTAAAAGGATAGTAACATTGTCCCTTCTCTCTTTTTCTCTCATTTTTTTATTTGGGCCTTTCCTTTTTTATGGCCTCTTTTTTTTATTTGGGCTTCTTTGGCCTCTTTTATTTTTTTTATTTTCGTCCGGAGTCTCATCCCGACTTATGGCGGAATCATAGTCTCCATCATCCTTTCCTCACTTGGGACAATGCTCTAGAAAATGATGATCATCACACTTTTATTTTTCTTACAACTCAACAATTACAACTCGAAACTTAGAACAAAATATGACTCTATATGAATGCCTCCGGCGGTGTACCGGGATATGAAATGAATCAAGAGTGACATGTATGAAAGAATTATGAATGGTGGCTTTGCCACAAATACGATGTCAACTACATGATCATGCTTGCAATATGACAATGATGGAGCGTGTCATAATAAACGGAACGGTGGAAAGTTGCATGGCAATATATCTCAGAAAGGCTATGGAAATGCCATGATAGGTAGGTATGGTGGCTGTTTTGAGGAAGGTATATGGTGGGTGTATGATACCTGCGAAAGGTGCACGGTATTAGAGAGGCTAGCAATGGTGGAAGGATGGGAAAAGGTACATATAATCCATGGACTCAACATTAGTCATAAAGAACTCATATACTTATTGCAAAAAACTAGAAGTTATCAAAGCAAAGTATTACGCGCATGCTCCTAGGGGGATAGATTGGTAGGAAAAGACCATTGCTCGTCCCCGACCGCCACTCAAAAGGAAGACAATCAATAAATAAATTATGCTCTGACTTCATCACATAACGGTTCACCATAAGTGCATGCTACAGGAATCACAAACTTTAACACAAGTATTCTTTAAATTCACACCTAGTAAACTAGCATAACTCTAATATTATCACCTCCTAGATCAAAACAATTATCATGCTTCAATCTTCTCTTAGTATTCAACGCACTCAAAAGAAAATTTCACATATCTTGAACACCAAGCATATTTATATTAAGCAAATTACCATGCTATTAAGACTCTCAAAATAATTTAAGTGAAGCATGAGAGATCAATAGTTTCTTTAAAACAAACCACCACCGTGATCTAAAAGACTAAGTGAAGCACATAGAGCAAAATCATAACGCTCAAAAGATATAAGTGAAGCGCGTAGAGCAAAACTACATAGCTCAAAAGATATAAGTGAAGCACATAGAGTATTCTATCAAATTTTAATTCATAGATGACCCTATCAAAAGGTGTGTACAGCAAGGATGATTGTGGCATACTAACAAACAAAGACACAAATAATACAAGACGCTCCAAGCAAAACACATATCATGTTGGTGAATAAAAATATAGCTCCAAGTAAATTACCGATGGAAGTGGACGAAAGAGGGGATGCCTTCTGGGGCATCCCCAAGCTTTGAATTTTTGGTGTCCTTGGATTATCCTGGGGGTGCCATGGGAATCCCCAAGCTTAGGCTCTTGCCACTCCTTGTTCCATAATCCATCAAAAGAATTCACCCAAAACTTGAAAACTTCACAACACAAAACTCAAAATAGAAAACTCGTGAGCTCCGTTAGCGAAAGAAAACAAAAGACCACTTCAAGGTACTGTAATGAACTCATTCTTTATTTATATTTGTGTTAAACCTACTGTATTCCAACTTCTCTATGGACTATAAACTATTTTACTAGCCATAGATTCATCAAAATAAGCAAACAACACACAAAAAACAGAATCTGTCAAAAACAGAACAGTCTGTAGTAATCTATAGCTAGTGCAAGATCTGGAACCCCAAAAATTCTAAAATATATTGCTGTACGTGAGGAATTTATCTATTAATCATCTGAAAAAATAATATTAACTAAATATCACTCTTCAAATAAAAATGACATCAGTTCTCGTGAGCGCTAAAGTTTCTGTTTTTACAGCAAGTTCAACATGACTTTCCCCAAGTCTTCCCAACGGTTATACTTGGCACAAACACTATTTAAAACACAAAACCACATCCAAACAGAGGGTAGATGGGTTATTTATTCCCTAACAGAAGAAAAACACAAAAAAAAATTGGGTTGCCTCCCAAGAAGCGCTATCGTTTAACGCCCCTAGCTAGGCATAAAAGCGAGGATAGATCTAGGTATTGCCATGTTTGGAAGGCATTCTTCAATGAGGCATATACCTTTCTTAGAGATCTCTTTCTTTTTGGTAATTATCAAACTTTTAGGCACAAGATCGAAAAATTCATTTGTAGCAAATGGTTCCTTAATTAAATCAAAAATATCGGGATGAATACTTATAGATTTAAGATCCGCAGTTTCCTTACTAGATGATTCACCCTTATTCTTAGGAACATACATAAGCTTAGCAATTTTAGTGGGAGGACTAGGAATATTCTTTGCGGAAGAGAAAGCGGTTCCCAAATTGGTAATGATACCCTCAAGTTTATTGATTCTAGAGGAATCTAGATTTATTTTCTCATCTACCATGGGTTCCTTCTCCTTAATATTTTTCAAAGTCATTCCTACCTTAGACCCATATTGAGTGATTTGATTATGAATCTTTTTATCTAGATTTTCAATTGATTCAATAGTAGCAACTTTGTTTTCAATAATTTCAAGCCTTTGCATAACATGCTCCAAAGTTAACATAGTTCCATTAACCAAAAGAGGTTGTGAGCCAAATAAGTCTATCATAGCATTATAAGAATCAAAAGTATGGCTACCCAAGAAATTCCCTCCGGTAATGGTATCAAGGATCTATCTATACCAAGGATTAGCACCCACATAAAAATTACGAAGAAGAACTGAAGTAGATTGCTTCCTGGTAGCTCTATTTTGAGCATTGCAAATTCTATACCAAGCGTCTTTCAGATTTTCTCCCTCCCTTTGTTTAAAATTTAGAACTTCGTTCTCGGGAGATAAGGGAGAAGATATAAGACTAGCCATGATGACAAGACAAGCGAGAAAAAGGCAAATGGAGAAGGAGAAGGGGAAGGAGAAAGAGAGGGTGAATAAAACGGCAAGGGTGCAGTGGGGGAGAGGAAAACGAGAGGCAAATGGAAAATAATGTAATGCGAGACATAGGGATTGTGATGGGTACTTGGTATGTTGCCTTTTTGCGTAGACTCCCCGGCAATGGCGCCAGAAATCCTTCTTGCTACATCTTGAGCTTGCGTTGGTTTTCCCCAAAGAGTAAGGGATGATGCAACAGAGTAGCGTAAGTATTTCCCTCAGTTTTTGAGAACCAAGGTATCAATCCAGTAGGAGCCCACGCTCAAGTCCCTCGTACCTGCACAAAGCGATAGCTACCCACAACCAACGCGATTAGGGGTTGTCAAGCCCTTCATGGTCACTTACAAGAGTGAGATCTGATAGATAGAATATTTTTGGTATTTTTGATATAAAGATGCAAAGGAAAAAGTAAAAGCAAAGTAAAAAAGCAAAGCAAGATTAAAGTGATGGAGATTGATATGATGAGAATAGACCCGGGGGCAATAGGTTTCACTAGTGGCTTCTCTCGAGAGCATAAGTTTTCTACGGTGGGTGAACAAATTACTGTTGAGAAATTGACAGAATTGAGCATAGTTATGAGAATATCTAGGCATGATCATGTATATAGGCATCACGTCCCTAACAAGTAGATCGAAATGATTCTGCATCTACTACTATTACTCCACTCATCGACCGCTATCCAGCATGCATCTAGAGTATTAAGTTAAAAACAGAGTAACACTTTAAGCAAGATGACATGATGTAGAGAGATAAATTCATGCAATATGAAATAAACCCCATCTTGTTATCCTCGATGGCAACGATACAATATGTGTCTTGCTGCCCCTTCTGTCACTGGGAAAGAACACCGCAAGATCAAACCCAAAGCTAAGCACTTCTCCCATGGCAAGAACTACCAATCTAGTTGGCCAAACCAAACGGATAATTCAAAGAGACTTGTAAAGATAACCAATCATACATAAAAGAATTCAGAGAAGATTCAAATATTGTTCATAGATAGACTTGATCATAAACCCACAATTCATCGGCCTCAACAAACACACCGCAAAAGAAGAAGATTACATCGAATAGATCTCCACAAGAGAGGGGGAGAACATTGTATTGAGATCCAAAAAGAGGGAAGAAGCCATCTAGCTACTAACTATGGACCCGAAGGTCTGAGGTAAACTACTCACACTTCATCGGAGAGGCTATTATGATGTAGAAGCCCTCCGTGATGACGGCCCTCTCCGGCGGAGCTCCAGAATAGGCCCCAAGATGGGATCTCATGGATACAGAAAGTTGCGGCGGTGGAATTAGGTTTTTGGCTCCTGTTCTGATCATTTGGGGGTACGTGGGTATATATAGGAAGAAGGAGTACGTCGGTGGAGCACCGAGGGGCCCACGAGGCAGGGGGCGCGCCCTGTAGGGGGGGGGGCGCCCCCTACCCTCGTGACCACCTCCGGTACTTCTTGGAGTAGGGTCCAAGTCTCCTGGGATTTTCCAAAAAGGATTTTTCTATTTGGACTCTGTTTGATATTCCGTTTCTTCGAAACACTGAAATAGGCAAAAAAACAGCAATTCTGGGCTGGGCCTCCGGTTAATAGGTTAGTCCCAAAAATAATATAGAAGTGGAAAATAAAGCCCAATATAGTCGAAAACAGTAGATAATATAGCATGGAGCAATCAAAAATTATAGATACGTTGGAGACGTATCAAGAGTCCTCCCGACCCTCCACTCAAGCCGCACCCCGGCATCGCTCAAAAAATACCAAGGTACAGGGAAACGCGCTAGACCTGCGAGATATGTTGGAGGACAGGGCAAGGCAAACAAGATCGTCCTACGGATCGCGCGGGCGGCCCACGACACGAGACGATAACCGTCACGCCGGATACAGTAAATCCGGCCGGGCCGAACACAGCAGACAAAGCTCATTTGAGCTACGTCGTGATATAGCCCAGTACGGAGGCGCCGCACACCCACTATGCTTCACAGATGAAGTAATGGATCATCAAATCCCAGAGGGTTTCAAACCCGTAAACATTGAATCATACGATGGCACAACAGATCCTGCGGTATAGATCGAGGACTATCTCCTTCATATCCACATGGCCCGTGGCGATGATCTACACGCCATCAAATACCTCCCGCTCATGCTTCAAGGACCAGCTCGACATTAGCTTAACAGCCTGCCAGCAGAATCAATTGGTTGTTGGGAGGACCTGGAAGCCGCATTCCTCGACAATTTCCAGGGCACTTATGTGCGACCACCAGACGCCGATGACCTGAGCCACATAATTCAGCAGCCAGAAGAATCTGCCAGACAATTCTGGACACGGTTCCTAACCAAGAAAAATCAATTCATCGACTGTCCGAACGCAGAGGCCCTAGTAGCCTTCAAGCATAACATCCGTGACGAGTGGCTTGCCCGACACCTTGGACAGGAAAAGCCGAAATCTATGGCAGCCCTCATGACACTCATGACCCGCTTTTGCGCGGGAGAAGACAGCTGGCTGGCTCATAGCAATAACATGACCAAGAGCCCTGGTAATTTGGATACCAAGGACAGCAATGGCAGGTCGCGTCGCAACAAGCACAAGCGCCGCATTAACAGAAACAATGCTGAAGATATGACAGTTAATGCCAGATTCAGAGGCTCTAAGCCCGGTCAGCGGAAAAAGCCATTTAAGAGGAACACTCCAGTTTGGACCGTATACTCGATCGCTCGTGCCAGATACATGGCACCCCCGAAAAACTAGCCAATCACACCAACAGGTATTGTTGGGTGTTCAAGCAGGCCGGCAAGTTAAATGCCGAAAATAGAGACAAGGGGCTGCACAGTGACGAGGACGAAGAGCCTCGGCCGCTGAACAATAGCGGACAGAAGGGCTTCCCCCCACAAGTACAGACGGTGAACATGATATACGCAACCCACATCCCCAAAAGGGAGCGGAAGCGTGCACTCAGGGACGTATACGCGTTGGAGCCAGTCGCCCCAAAGTTCAAACCATGGTCCTCTTGCCCGATCACTTTTGATCGAAGGGACCACCCCACTAGTATCCACCATGGAGGATTCGCCGCATTGGTTCTAGACCTAATCATTGACGGATTTCACCTCGCTAGAGTCCTCAAGGACGGCGGCAGCAGCCTGAACCTGCTTTATCAGGATACAGTGCGTAAAATGGGCATAGGTCCCTCAAGGATTAAACCCACAAAAACGACCTTTAAAGGCGTCATACCAGGTGTAACGGCCAACTGTACAGGCTCAGTTACATTTGAAGTGGTCTTCGGATCCCCGGATAATTTCCGAAGGGAGGAGTTAATCTTCGACATAGTCCCATTCCACAGTGGCTATCACGCACTGCTCGGACGAACCGCATTTGCAAAGTTCAATGCGGTGCCGCACTACGCATATCTCAAGCTCAAGATGTCAGGCCCTCGAGGAGTCATTATGGTCAATGGAAACACCGAACGCTCTCTCCGAACGGAGGAGCACACGGCGGCCCTCACAACAGAAGTACAAAGCAGCCTCTCATGGGAATTCTCCAGTCCGGCTATTAAATGTCCGGACACCATGAAGCGCGCCCGGAGTAACCAACAACAAGACCGCCTGGCACGTTCCGAGCATGGGTAGCAATACGGCCCCAACTCCAGCCCTCGCGAAACTGCGAAATCAGTACTACGCATACATAACTACGCTCTGAAAATACCATGGGCACAGGGGGAGGGGCACGACCACGGCACGCCCAAAAATGCGGCTCAACCGCACCAGGGGCTCCCGATTTTGTCATTATTTCCTACTTTCAGGACTCCACTCTTCGGAAGGCCTGTCCGGCAGCACAACTACTGAACACACGATGCAACAACCAAGGAGGCAGAAAGCTACGTCGAATTCCCAGGTGGTCTCTATAATGAGCAAAATACTTGTCTTACATACCGTCTCGCAGCTCGCCCCTGGAGGGGGACATGTCAAATAGTCCCATCTCTTGCTTATCGCACTATTTGTATCGTTCTGCTTTCACAGCAGCCTTTTAAAATAAACAATGCTTAGCTTCAGCTTATTATTGCATTCTTTATTCATTTCTTTTTCAATACATATGTTCAGTTATCACATTTAGCACCCGTACACTTTGGTACGGTCCATACGCCAGGGGCTCAAGCACCCCATAATACGGCGTGAGAAGTCTGAACACTTTCACAAAGTGCGGCCCTCCGAACTTATAGCATTATATGCATTAGCTCTGAATCATGTCTTTGGTCAATAGTTGGGTTTGCCCGGCTCCCATGTTTTGGTACCTTACGTTCCGCTATATCGGCTAAGGTAGCGGTGGGAGAACTACTGCGATTGTGACCCGGTTGAGCTGGGCTAAGCACCTCAGTAGAGAAAGCTAAAACTGACTGTCATGATAGGGCGAGAGCTGGTCGCTGTTTGGGAGGTTTCGAGTCCCTAAACACTTATGCCGCTTAGAGCGAGGAGTCGGCTTTGTCCAGCCTAGGCGTGTATAGCGCCCCGAACTTGGTCTTCCAAACACTAGGGGCTTCGCCGAAATTTAAAATTATAGAATTCTCTGGCTAAGTGAGAGTGATAACGCATTATAGTCCAATTGCCTTGTTCGTTGTGCTGAGCACCTCCCTCGAAGGACCCAAGAATGGGAAAAAGAGTGCTTAGGTTTATCCCGAACACCCCAGCACTCGTGGCATGGGGGCAGAAGCCGACGACTCGCCATCTCTCAGACTTGATAAACGGCCGCATAGAAGGTAATATTTTAAATTAAAACAAGCGTTGCATAGCGCATATGAACAAGTTTTCAGCGCACAGGATAAAACGAACAAGTTCACTCAAATATTACATCTTTGGAACATTCGTCCGCCACAAGGCGGGCGCCCTTCAGGACGCCCTCATAATACATCTCGGGGTGGCGATGCTCCTTGCCCTGCGGTGGCCCGTCCTTCACAAGCTTCTCCGCATCCATCTTGCCCCAGTGCACTTTAGCACGGGCAAGCGCCCTACGGGCACCTTCGATGCAGACGGAGTGCTTGACGACTTCAACCCACGAACAGGCATCCACCAGCCGCCTCACCAGCCCGAAGTAGCTCCCAGGCAGGGCCTCTCCAGGCCACAACCGAACTATAAGGCCCTTCATGGCCAGTTCGGCCACCTTATGGAGCTCGACCAGTTGCTTCGGCTGGTCGCTCAAGGGCACCGAGTGTCCGGCCTCAGCATAATGAGACCAGAACACCTTCTCCGTCGAGCTGCCCTCCTCGGCCCAGTAGAAGGCGGCGGCATCTGACACGCTACGGGGCAAATCTGCGAATGCTCCTAGAGAGCTCCGGATTCGGGTAAGTAACAAGTAATTCACTTTCACGTGCTTGCTTTGCATAAAGAATGCCTTACCTGCCGCTATCTTCTTCATCACCTCAACTTCGTGGAGGGCTTTCTGGGCTTCGGCCTTGGCAGACTTGGCGCTTTCAAGGGCCGCCGCGAGCTCGGACTCTCGCGTCTTTGAGTCAAGCTCCAAACTCTCATGTTTTTTCATGAGAGCGTGGAGCTCTTGCTGCACCTCGCCAACCCGCGCCTCATGTTTCTCCCGCTCGGTGCGCTCCGTGGCCGCCTTCTTTTCGGCCTTGGAAAGCGCTTGCTTAAGGGTCGCCACCTCAGTCGTGGCCCCTAGGACACCAATAGCGATCCTGTCACTTTTTGCAACTGCATCTTTTTAAATATACTCCACAAGGTATTACTTACCTTCTTTTTCCTCGAGCTCCTTTTTAGCAAGGCCGAGCTCTTGCTCGGACCGCTCGAGGCTCTGCTTCAACGCATCCACCTCTGCAGTCAGTGCGGCAGATGCTAGCAGCGAAGCCTGCATACGCATATTGACTTAATTATGTTAGACTCCTGCGAATGTTGTTAGATCCTCTATTCGGCTTTTCTTTCCGAACACCAAACAGAGCATCAGGGGCTACTGTCTATGCGGTAATATTTTCACATACCTCAAAGCCTGTTAGCAGGCTGGCACAGGCTTCAGTCAGCCCGCTTTTGGCGGACTGAACCTTCTGGATCACCGCATTCATAATAGTGCGGTGCTCCTCATTGATGGAGGCGCCGTTAAGCACCTCTAGCAAATTATCCGGTGCCTCCGGTTGGACGGAGGTCACCGGCATCGTAGGCTTGCCCTTCTTACTAGGGGGCCGCCTGCCGGACTCCGGAACCATTGAAGGTTCCGGTGCGGTGTCCGGCCCAGGGCCGGACTTGGAGCCCTTGGGGGTTTTTTCCCTTTACGCCTGGAGTCCGGGAGGTCGCCTTGCGGTGCCTCCAGGACCACCTCCTCCTGGCTTGGAACCTCTTGGGACAGCACCTCGGTGTCGTCCGTAGGGCGGGGGGAGGTAGCGGTCGGAAGTGAAAAACTATTCACATCCGACAAATCCAGGGAGCCGCTCGATGACACGTCGAGCCGAGCTTTGGGCGGACTGAATAATTATATTCGGCGTCAGGAGAAGCTGTGCAATAAAGGAACGCCATGAGTCACTCAGGTATCCGAATACTTACGATTATGCCAGGGGCTTGGCCCTGAGCGGCCACTCCTCTTCGCCGTCGTCGGCGTTGGTGGAGTAGTCCGTAGGGAGGGTCCTCCCTTTCTTCGACCCTCCGGCCTCCCCAGTTGGGGCGGCCTTCTTTTTCTTTTCTCCCCCTGCTGGGGAAGAAACCTCTCTTTCCTCCTCCTCGTCTTCGTGGGAGGAGTGTGCCTCGGAGTCATCGGACGATGAGTCCGACTCCAAGGGGCGCCGGGAACTCTTCCGGGTTCCCGTGGCCTTCTTCTTGGCCTTCTTCTCCGGCACCACGTAAGGTGCCGGAACCAGCAGCTCCGCCAAGCGGGCGTCCGCTGGGTCTTCGGGCAAAGGAGCCGGACAGTTGATCTGTTTGGCCGTCCTCTGCCAGTCCTGTCAAAGGCATGGGGGCTTAGATCCCGCATAGAGTCAAACTATGAAAGACAAATATCCTGTAAGAGGTAAAAACAACTTACCGTGTTGGCTTAACGCTGCGCCCTGAATCCGCGATCCTCGATAGCGGATGCGGGAGCCTCGGCGCCCTTGAATAGCACCTTCCAGGCATCTTCGTACTTGTGTCGAAGAGCCTGCTCAGAGTTCGGTGCTGGGCCGGGTTGAACTCCCACAAGCTGAAATCACGTTGTTGGCATGGGAGGATCTGACGGATGAGCATGACCTGGACTATGTTAACAAGTTTGAGCTTCTTGCTCACCAGGTTTTGGACGCATGTTTGGAGTCCGGTCAGCTCTCCTTTTTTTACCCCACAGCAGGCCCTTCTCTTTCCAGGAGGTGAGCCGCGTAGGGATTCCAGATCGGAACTCGGGGGCTGCGACCCATTCAGGGTCACGCGGCTCGGTGATGTAGAACCACCCCGATTGCCAATCCTTTATGGTCTCCACGAAGGAGCCCTCGATCCATAGGACATTGGGCATCTTGCCCACCATGGCGCCTCCGCACTCCACCTGGCGGCCACCCACTACCTTCGGCTTGACATTGAAGGTCTTCAGCCATAGGCTGAAGTGGGGCTGGATGCAGAGGAAGGCCTCACACACGACGATGAACGCCGAGATGTTGAGGATGAAGTTCGGGGCCAGATCGTGGAAGTCCAGGCCATAGTAGAACATGAGTCCCGGACAAATGGGTGGAGAGGGAAGCCTAGTCCGTGGTGGAAATGGGTGAGGAACACCACCCTCTCATGGGGCCTTGGGGTGGGGATGAGCTGCCCCTCATCTGGGAGCCGGTGCGCGATGTCGTCAGACAAGTATCCGGCTTTCCTCAGCTTCTTGATGTGTCCCTCCGTAACAGAGGAGACCATCTACTTGCCTCCTGCTCCGGACATGGCTGGAGAAGATTGAGGTGGGGAATGCGGACTTGGGCGCTGGAGCTTGAGTGCGCGAAAATGGATGAGCAAAGGAGGAAGAAGGCGTGGATGGAAAGGAGGATCCTTATCCCCTTATATGGGCGGACGAAACTATGTGTCCCCACCAGCCTGGTAAAACTTGCTTATCTCCCAAGCACCATAATCAATGGCGCGGTTGGGTTACCCACGCCCATATTGATGAGAATCCCGGGATAAGGGGACACGATCTCTGCTTCGACAAGACGTGCCAATGAAACCGCCTTGCAGAACGCGCTGAGGTGGGATAGTAAAAATGGTTCAAATAAAGGCTTGGCTGTGGCGTGATGACACACTATGGAATACGTAAGCAGATTAAATTTGTGTAAATATTATTCTCTCTATGGCAGTATGTGGAACTTATTTTGCAGAGCCGGACACTATCCTCATGTTCAAAATCTTCTATGAAGTATTCGGAGGAGGAACCCACCTTGCAATGTCGAAGACAATCTGCGTGCCGGACTCGTCGTCATTGAAGCCTGGTTCAGGGGCTACTGAGGGAGTCCTGGATTAGGGGGTGTCCGGATAGCCGGACTATAACCTTTGGCCGGACTCTTGGACTATGAAGATACATGATTGAAGACTTCGTCCCGTGTCCGGATGGGACTTTCCTTGGTGTGGAAGGCAAGCTTGGCAATACGGTTATGTAGATCTCCTCCCATTGTAACCGACTCTGTGTAACACTAGCCCTCTCCGGTGTCTATATAAACCGGAGGGTTTTAGTCCATAGGACGGACAACAATCATACCATAGGCTAGCTTCTAGGGTTTAGCCTCTCTGATCTCGCGGTAGATCTACTCTTGTACTACCCATATCATCAATATTAATCAAGCAGGACATAGGGTTTTACCTCCATCAAGAGGGCCCGAACCTGGGTAAAACATTGTGTCCCTTGCCTCCTGTTACCATCTGGCCTAGACGCACAGTTCGGGACCCCCTACCCGAGATCCGCCGGTTTTGACACCGACACTGTTCACCACCAGTTTGTCGAGAGGAATGAATCACCTCTCCAGTATCGCCTAATCTTTGATAGACGTCGTGCTATCCGTATTACTCTCCCTGCTCCTGCCCTCTTTGATTATCATGCAAAAGGAAGACATTTTATTACCAGAGAGGAGGCAGATGAGTATGAGAGGAGGGCGGAGGTAGCTCGCCGCCACGCTGCAGCTCAGGAGGCAATAGTCGCCGCATCGCAGTACGACCCCAACTATTACTATGGATATCCGCCAGGCCAGCCGTGGCCATAGACCAACTTAGGACAAAAGCCTAAGCTTGGGGGAGTACGTATTTCTCACCGACATTACATTTATGTTCACACACTCATTGTTAGATGTCGGTGCTCATACTTTTTCATTGTATATCCATGCTAGTTTATTTTCCTTTTTATACTTTATTCTTGTGTGCTTAATAAACCTTAAGAAAAACCAAAAAAATTTAGTTGTAGCTTTTAGCTAGTTTTAATTTCCGTGCTTGTAGTAGTAATTAAAAAGAAAACCCAAAAAGATTTCATGTTCTTCTTTTGCTTGTTGGGAGCTTTCCCGTGTAAATAGTTTTATTTCTTTTCTTTTCTTTGGGGGTTGATAGGAGAAGACCATGATTAAATTCTTGAAGTTGCTCTTATATGCATTATTGTTGATCTGACAAAAGAGCCCATATTGCCTTGTCTTCTCCTGTTTATTGAATGCTTGAAGATTCCAGCTTAGTCCAATGCACGTGCACTATTATTATTATCCACATCGTTCGGTCGTGCAAGTGAAAGGCAATTATGACGATATATGATGGACTGACTGAGATGACAAAAGCTGGTATGAACTTGACCTCTTTGTTTTTGTAAATATGATTAGTTCATCGTTCCTGATTCAGCCTATTATGAATAAACATGTTTGCAATGACAACTAGAGATCATAGTTTCTTATGCCATGCTTAATTAGCTAGGAGCTTATAATGGTTTACCTTGCGTGCCAACATGCTATTAAAATGGTTGTGATGTGGTATGATAGGGTGGTATCCTCTTTTGAATGATTCGAGTGGCTTGATTTGGCACATGTTCACGCATGTGGTTGAAACAAAATCAACATAGCCTCTATGATATTTATGTTCATGGTGCATTATATCCTACTCATGCTTGCATTCGGTGTTGATTAATTTTAATCCATGTTCATGACTGTTGTCATTCTCTAGCTGGTCGCTTCCCAGTATTTTTCTAGCCTTCACCTGTACTAAGCGGGAGTACTGCTTGTGCATCCAATCCCATAAACCCCAAAGTTATTCCATATGAGTCCACCATACATACCTATATACGGTATTTACCTGCCGTTCCAAGTAAATTTGTATGTGCCAAAATCTAAACCTTCAAATAAATATCATGTTTTGTATGCTCGAATAGCTCATGTATGAACTAGGGTTGTCCGTATCTTCCATGTTAGGCGGGTTATTCTCAAGAGGAGTGGACTCCGCTCCTCACTCACGAGAAAATGGCTAGTCACCGGGATGCCCAGTCCCATGCTTTATGCAAATAAAATCAAAATAATTGCAAACAAAACTCCCCTTGGGACTCTTGTTAGTTGGAGGCACTCGTTGTTTCGAGCAAGCCATGGATTGATGCTTGTTGGTGGAGGGGGAGTATAAACTTTACCATTCAGTTTGGGAACCACCTATAATGTGTGTAGCATGGAAGATATCGCCATATCTTGGTTGTTATGTTGACAATGAAAGTATACCGCTAAAAATATTATTCATCTCTATTTCAAAACCGAGCTCTGGCACCTCTACAAATCCCTGCTTCCCTATGCGAAGGGACTATCTATTTACTTTCATGTTGAGTCATCATCCTCTTATTAAAAATCACCTGTTGGAGAGCACCAATGTCATTTGCATTCATTACTCTTAGTTTACATTGAGTATGACTTGACTGGATCTCTTTTACCATGAATTACGATGTCTAGTCAGTCCTTGATCTTTAAAGGTGCTCTGCATTTATGTTTTGCGGTCTCAGAAAGGGCTAGCGAGATACCATCTTGTTATATCATATTATGATTGTTTTGAGAAAGTGTTGTCATCCGAGATTTATTATTATTACTCGCTAGTTGATTATGCCATTGATATGAGTAAACATGAGACCTAAGCATTATTGTGAATATGGTTAGTTTATAATCTTTGCTGAAAACTTGAATGCTGGCTTTACATATTTACAACAACAAGAGCAAACAGAGCTTGTAAAAGTTTTTCTTTATCACTTTCAGTTTATCAACTGAATTGCTTGAGGACAAGCAAAGGTTTAAGCTTGGGGGAGTTGATACGTCTTTGTCGTATCTACTTTTCCAAACACTTTTGCCCTTGTTTTGGACTCTAACTTGCATGATTTGAATGGAACTAACCCGGACTGACGTTGTTTTTAGCAGAATTGCCATGGTGTTATTTATGTGCAGAAACAAAAGTTCTCGGAATGACCTGAAACTTCACGGAACGTCTTTTTGGAAATAATACAAAATCCTTGCAAAAGATGAATACCAGGGGGGCCACAACCTAGCCACGAGGGTGGGGGCACGCCTGCCCCCTGGGCGCGCCCCCTACCTTGTGGGCCCCCTGGAGCTCCTCTGACCTCAACCCCAACTCTATATGTTTGCTTTCGGGGAGAAAAAAATCACAGAGAAGGATTCATCGCGTTTTACAATACGAAGCCGCCGCCAAGCCCTAAAACCTCTCGGGAGGGCTGATCTGGAGTCCGTTCGGGGCTCCGGAGAGGGGAATCCGTCGCCATTATCATCATCAACCATCCTCCATCACCAATTTCATGATGCTCACCGCCATGCGTGAGTAATTCTCTCGGGGATATACCCCGCGGTATGACCCGGCCGGAGATATGACCCGACTAGGAGTTGATGTTTTCATTGGTAACCCGACAGACTATAAGCCGGCAGACACATTCATGTAACCCGGCAGACACAGTCATGTAACCCGGTAGACACAGTCATGTAACCCGGCAGACACAGTCATGTAAACCAGCAGGCACAGTCATATGAGCCAGAAGGTTAAGCAGACATTTAAGTCAGACAGTTAAGCCGGATAGTTAAGCCGGACAGTTAAGCCAGACAGTTAAGCCGGACAGTTAAGCCAGATGGTAAGCCAGATTGTAGGTTAATAGTTAAAGAAGCCCAAAACGTTAAAGAAAGCCCGGAGAGAGAAGCCCATGGAGAGAAGACAGAATAGTTAAGTCTTAAGTCCGAGTTGGACTTTACATGTAACCCGCCCCTTCAACATATATAAGGAGGGGTAGGGAAACCCAAGGGGGACAGGTTGAATAATCATTAAGTCTAGACACAACTAGGAGAGCCGGAGTTATGGCGACTCCCTCATGATGATAATGAGACCTAGCCACAAACAGCATGTAGGGTTGTTACCGGATGATGTTTCCCGGGGCCCGAAGCTGTCTAAATCTTCGTCTTGCGTGTTGCGTTTCTCGATTCTGATCAACCCCTTCAAGCTACTGCATAGATGCGTTGGCCTCACGACTAAGTCCTCACACTAGGACATCTGCCGTGACGTTTCCACGACAGTTGGCGCCCACCGTGGGGCCTGCGCATAGTGGTGTTGAGTTCTTGGAGGGATCTATCCCAGGGATTGAGAAGTTTGTGATTTTTTCTGAATGAAGAAAAGCCTGTTTGGAAGGATCTGCATCAACTGCAAGTTCCATTGGTGAAGATTTGTAATCTATGAGATTTGGGTTTAAGAAAATTAGGGTTACGATCCGTTGGTTGCTGCAAATTGCCAGGATTCAACAACCGGGTCTGCTACGAAATTTCGTCGAACCTAACGATGACCCGGAAGCGAATTATTCGAAGACTCGGACTCTGCCGTTGACCCTCCTAGTTGACCACCGGGCTTCGCGTCGAGCCATCACGAACCTCGCTTGTGCGGCTCTAAACCGTCCTAGCCGGGTTGAGAGCTGCTATCCACAAGCCACTGCCTCAACCTACTGTCACCTGTTTCTGCTCCAAATTGGTCTGAAGCCACCGCGGGTGAGCCGCCTTGGCCTTTTCAATTCTCCTCGCCGGGCGCGTGCCCCTTGTCATGGTGTTGGATCTCCTCTGCCTCACTGTTGCGAGTTCACCTATGGAGGGCCACCACTATGGATTTGCCCCACGGCAGCCATCAAACCGCCCAGCGAGCTTTAGCCTCGGCAAACTGTCCTGCTTCTGTTGGTTTCCTCGTGCATGTACTGGTTGTTTCCTGTATTCGGTCGAAGTCACCGCGGCCCCTACACGACCGCGCCGAGTCTCCTGCGTTGCACCTATGAGCCGTCCAGCCTCCGCGGGCCGCTTCTGCGGCTTTCAAGCTGCCGCTAAAATTGGATGCCGCCCGCAAGCTGCCTCACCGGTTCTCCGCGGCCCGCCCGCCTATATCTCCGGCCTCCTCCGCCTGCACCCATCGGTGGCGTCTCAAGCCGGCGCCTCTGACGCCGGGTCTTAAAATCATCGCCGCCTCCAATGACTTGTGTCAGCACTTGCTTCTGAAATTGGACACGGCTTGATAGGATCAAGAAATTCGAGTCAAGATGGTGCTGCCGGTCTAGCTTGTTTCGCCCCCGGTCTTCTTGTCCGAAACACGGCTTGATAGGATCAAGAAATTCGAGTCAAGATGGTGCTGCCGGTCTGGCTTGTTTCCAACAAACCGACCGGTCTGGCTTGTTTTGCCCCCGCGGCCGTGTTTCGGCCATGGCCGGCGCGCCGTTCCTTCGCCAGCAAGCTGCCTGGCCAGGTCACCTTGGCCTCACTTTCAACTTCCTCGAGTTGCCCCGCTGACCTGCATCACCCAAACCGCCGTTTTACTGCTAGTCCATGACCCGGAGAAAGAGAAAACTCGCTAATCCGACCCTCCTCGCGTGTATCTGTTCCAAGTCGTCATCACCGTCCCGCAGCTGTGCCTCTCCAACGCGCCGCAGGTTCGGTCGCGCCTCACCTCCTCCTGTTGTTGTCGCTACCTACACTGCAAGCTGCTACCAAGATTCGCCCCTACCTTGTGCGGCCTTTGCGGCAAACTGCCGCCATATGAACCGTCGTGCCGCCGGGTCACCTTCAGCTGCCGTTGACCTCGCACCTGGACTCCGTCTCGCATCGACCGAGGCCCGTCGCCATGGCTCCGCGTTACTGGCCTCAAGCCGCCTCTGAGCCGTGTGTCATGTCCGTCTCCTCCGCTGAGCTGTCCACGCGCTGGAGATCCTCTGCCTCCAAGTCGCCACATCAAAATGCCAGGTTCCCACTGCGGAGAACAGCCACCACTGTCGCCTCGTGGGTCGCTGTGGCCTCATGGGCCGCCATCGCCTCATGAAGCTGGCCGCGTCTGAGTCGCTGCTGCCACCGAGACCCGCCATGGCTTGTTCTGGTTGTCCGCATCTGTCGCGATTCCGAGCCGCCAGCCTCGCCCTGCTGCGTCGTCTCCGTTTCTTCCAAGCCGCCCGTGAACCACTTGCCGGGTCACCGCGCCCGTGAACCACAGTCACCACCTTTGAGCCGTTGTTCCGCCTCTAGCGAGGCCGTATGACCCACCTCCGAGCTACCCGAGCTGGTCCAACCGCCACCCCAGACCGCGCCAAAGCCGCCATGGTGACTCGCTGGCCCCGGCCTCAATCACTGTTGTTGTGGCGTCTGCCTTAAACCGCCATCACCTCCTCCGGCCGCGCGCTTGCGCTGAACTAGACACGACCTCCTTCTGTTTTCAACTCGCCATCGTGAACGCACGTTGGGCCGCCGCCGATAGCCCGCGGCCACGGGTACGGCTTCGAAATGTCCAGCCGCCCCTGATGGCTTCACTCGCCATTCAAGACGTGCCACAAGCCGCCCTGCTTCGCAGTTTCCGCTTCGCCGAAGCCACCTCGCCAACCTCGAGTCGTCTCATCGCTCCTACCGCTCAAGGGGTCGCTGCTATGTCAAACCGCCGATCGCCGAGCCGTTGAGCCGGCCTCGCTTGGTTGAACCGCGGCCCGTTTATTGAGCCGCCCTCGCCGGCGTGCCTAAACTGCCGTTGCGGCCCGACCTCGCTGTTTTCTCTTCAAACCGCCCGGTGTGCCAAACCGCTCTGGAACCGTTTCTACTTCAAGCCGCCCTGCTCAGCGATTACGAGTGAAGCTACTATTCTTGGATTGCAAACAGATCGGATCAGTTATGGAGTTGAGTTCGGAATTAATACAATGGATGTGGAGCTTCTATGAAGTATCTGTATGAAATTTTTGCAGGTCTCTTGATTTTTCTGAAGAATTCTTTCTGCGGCTCGAGATTAATAAGTCGTCACTGCGGTTGAACAGACCTGCACTGTTTATGGAGTTTTGATCATGCTGGTCGACACTGTAGGCCGGGATACAACGTCACTTGTGATCAACTACTGCCACAAAACTTTGTTGGGTGCAGGGTGATACGTCTCCGTCGTATCTACTTTTCCAAACACTTTTCCCTTGTTTTGGACTCTAACTTGTATCATTTGAATGGAACTAACCCGAACTGACGCTGTTTTCAGCAGAATTGCCATGGTGTTGTTTTGTGTAGAAAACAAATATTCTCAGAATGACCTGAAACTCCACGGAACATCTTAGAAAAAATAATAAAAAATCCTCGCCAAAGATGAAGACCAGGGGGCCCACACCCTTCTCACGAGGGTGGGCCCCCCTAGGGCGCGCCCCCCTACCTCGTGGGCCCCCTGGATGCCCTCCGACGCTACCTCCAACTCTATATATTTGCTTTCGGAGAGAAAAAAATCAGGGAGAAGAAATCATCACGTTTTACGATACGGAGCCGCCGCCAAGCCCTAAAACCTCTTGGGAGGGCTGATCTGGAGTCCGTTCTGGGCTCCAGAGAGGGGGATTCATCGCCGTCGTCATCATCAACCATCCTCCATCACCAATTTCATGATGCTCACAGTCGTGCGTGAGTAATTCCATCGTAGGCTTGCTGGACGGTGATGGGTTGGATGAGATTTATCATGTAATTGAGTTAGTTTTGTTAGGGTTTGATCCCTAGTATCCATTATGTTCTGAGATTGATGTTGCTATGACTTTGCTATGCTTAATGCTTGTCACTAGGGCCCGAGTGCCATGATTTCAGATCTAAACCTATTATGTTTTCATGAATATATGTGAGTTGTTGATCCTATCTTGCAAGTCTATAGTCACCTACTATGTGTTATGATCCGGCAACCCCGAAGTGACAATAATCGGGACCACTCCCGGTGATGACCATAGTTTGAGGAGTTCATGTATTCACTATGTGCTAATGCTTTGTTCCGGTTCTCTATTAAAAGGAGGCCTTAATATCCCTTAGTTTCCAAAAGGACCCCGCTGCCACGGGAGGGTAGGACAAAAGATGTCATGCAAGTTCTTTTCCATAAGCACGTATGACTATATACGGAATACATGCCTACATTACATTGATGAATTGGAGCTAGTTCTGTGTCACCCTATGTTATGACTGTTACATGATGAACCGCATCCAGCATAATTATCCATCACTGATCCGGTGCCTACGAGTTTTCCATATACTAGTTTACGTTTATTTACTTTCTCGCTGTTATTGTTACAATCACTACAAAATACCAAAAACATTACTTTTGTTGTCTTTATTTTTGTTGCCACTACCACCACTATCATATTACTTTGCTACTAAACACTTTGCTGCAGGTACTAAGTTTCCAGGTGTGGTTGAATTGACAAATCAGCTGCTAATACTTGAGAATATTCTTTGGCTCCCCTTGTGTCGAATCAATAAATTTGGGTTGAATACTCTACCCTCGAAAGCTGTTGCGATCCCCTATACTTGTGGGTTATCAAGACAAATTTCTGGCACCGTTGCCGGGGAGCATAGCTCTATTCTTTGAGTCACTTGGGATTTATATCTGCTGGACACTATGAAGAACTTGAGAGATCCAAAAACCAAGATCTATCCCTCAACTACGAGGGGAGGTAAGGAACTGCCATCTAGCTCTGCACTTGATTCACCTTCTGTTATGAGTAAGTTTGCGACACCTACACCTGCTTCTGCTATTCGTTCTGATATGTCGCATGTTATTGATGATGCCACTTCTGCTATGCATGATACTTATGATGAAACTGCTTCTATGCCTGATACTATTGTGCCCCTTGGTGAATTTCTTGATGAACAAATTGCTAGGGCTAGAGAAAAAGAAATTATTGAATCTGAATACGATGATGATAGTGATGATGAAAATATGCATGTTATTCCTGAGGGCTATCTTTTTGATATGGAATCTTCTGCCGCTATTTTAGCTTGCAAAGATAGATATGAGCTCAAGGGGTTATTAGTTAAATGGAACAAAGAATCACTTAGAGATAAAATGAAACCTGACCCTGCTTTTGCTACTTCACCTATATGTGTTCCTGATAAGGATTATGAATTCTCTATTGATCCTGATATAATTACTTTGGTTGAATCTGATCCATTTTATGGCTATGAATCTGAAACTATTGTGGCACATCTTACTAAGTTAAATGTTATAGCTGCCGTGTTCACTAATGATGAGAGATTGCGTTACTTCTATATACTCAAAATATTTCCGTTCTCATTAAAGGGTGATGCTAAGATATGGTTTAATTCTCTTGATCCTGGTTGTGTGCGTAGTCCCCAGGATATGATTTATTACTTCTCTTCTAAATATTTCCCTGCTCATAAGAAATAAGCTGCTTTGAGGGAAATATACAACTTCGTGCAAATTAAAGAAGAGAGTCTCCCACAAGCTTGGGGGAGGCTTCTCAAGTTACTTAATGCTTTGCCTGATCATCCTCTTAAGAAACCTGAAATACTTTATATCTTTTATAATGGACTAACCGATGCTTCCAGAGATTACCTGGATAGTTGTGCTGGTTCTCTTTTTAGGGAAAGAACGCCGGATGAAGCTGAAATCCTATTGAATAATATGTTGACAAATGAAAATAATTGGGCACCTCCTGAGCCAGCTCCTGCTCCAATTACTAAACCTATTCCTAAACCAACTCCAAAGAAGAGAGGTGTTCTATTTCTCAGTCCCGAAGATATGCAAGAGGCAAAGAAATCTATGAAAGAAAAAGGTATTAAAGCTAAAGACGTTAAGAATTTACCTCCTATTGAAGAAATACATGGTCTTAATATACAACCTGTTGAAGAAACATGTGATCTCAATTCTTTATTTATTGAAGAACATCCTGACCCCGATATCCCGACACAGGTAGTAAAGGTAAATTCTATCTATAGATATGATAAAGCTGAAGTTCCTCCTACTAAAATTGCTAGTCAGTGCTTGGATGAGTTTGATAACTTTATGTTTAAGCAATACGACTTCAATGCTTATTTTGGTAGACAATTAAAAGAAAATGCTTATATCATTAGACGCTTGGGGGATTATATGGCCAATATTAGAGGTGAACTTAAACTTGTTAGCAAACATGCTTCTATGGTTACCACTCAAGTAGAACAAGTACTTAAGGCTCAAAAAGAAGTGCTTGATGAAATGAATAGTAAGAAAAATGATTATGCTGTTAGAGTGGCTACTAGAACTGGTAGAATGACTCAGGAACCTTTGTATCCTGAAGGCCACCCTAAGAGAATCGAGCAAGATTCTCAAAGAGATAATATTGATGTTCCTAGTTCTTCTAAAAAGAAGAAGAATAAAAATGATAGAACTGTGCAAACTTCTAGTGAACCTATTGCTGAACCACCTGATAATCCAAATGATATCTCTATGTCTTATGTTGAAACACAATCTGGTAATGAACATGAACCTAATGAAAATATTAATGATGATGTTCATGATGATTCTCAACCTAGTAATGACAATGATGTAGAAATTGAACCTGCTGTTGATCTTGATAACCCACAATCAAAGAATCAACGTTATGATAAAAGAGACTTTGTTGCTAGGAAACATGGTAAAGAAAGGGAACCTTGGGTTCAGAAACCCATGCCTTTTCCTCCGAAACCATCCAAGAAAAAGGATGATGAGGATTTTGAGCGCTTTGCTGAAATGATTAGGCCTATCTTTTTGCGTATGCGATTAACTGATGTGCTCAAAACAAATCCTTATGCTAAATATATGAAGGATATCATTACTAATAAAAGAAAGATACCGGAAGCTGAAATTTCCACCATGCTTGCTAATTATACTTTTAAGGGTGGAATACCAAAGAAACTTGGAGACCCCGGAGTACCTACTATACCTTGCTCCATTAAAAGAAATTATATTAAAACTGCTTTGTGTGATCTTGGAGCCGGTGTTAGTGTTATGCCTCTCTCTTTATATCGTAGACTTGACTTGAATAAGCTGACACCTACCGAAATATCTTTGCAAATGGCTAATAAATCAACTGCTATACCTTTCGGTATCTGTGAGGATGTGCCTGTTGTGGTTGCAAACGTTACTATTTTAGCGGACTTTGTTATTCTTGATATTCCCGAGGATGATAGTATGTCTATTATTCTTGGAAGACCTTTTCTTAATACTGCAGGGGCTGTTATTGATTGCAACAAAGGCAATGTCACTTTTCATGTTAATGGTAATGAGCATATGGTACACTTTCCGAGGAAACAACCTCAAGTTCATAGTATCAACTCCATTCGAAAAATTCCATCGATTATAGTTGGAGGTTTTGAATTTCCTCTTCCTACATACAAAAAGAAATATGATATACTTATAATAGGGGATGTGCATATCCCCGTTGAGGTAACTTAGTGTTATTCAAAATTTCTCCGGTTTCATGATTATCGGAATGAGTTTGTTAACAAGACTTGATCAACCTTGTTAGTGGATTCTTTTTGATGAGCATGAGATGGATGAAACAAGAAGCACAACCTTCTATACCCTCTCTATATTTTCTGTTAATTAGTAGAAATAAAGTATAAAGAGTATTTTTCTGTCTGTTTCCTGACTTATCCATGCAATATAAAAATATCCTGAAAATAAAAGTCCTCAGAATGACATGCCAATTTAATATGATTTTTTCAGGAATATTTGAGGATTTACTGTGCAAAAATTACCGCGGGAGGAGCTGCTACCTGGCCACGAGGGTGGTGGGCACCCCACCTTAGGGTGCGCCCCCTGCCTCGTGGGCCCACGGTGGCCCTCCTCCACTTATCCCAGCACCCATCTTCTTCCTCTGTCTCACACAAATCCGAAAAACCAACTCAAGCACGAGTTCCAGCCACTTTTTCTGTGATTTTCGATCTCCTTGCTCAAAGCACCTCTCGCAAAACTGCTTGGGGAGATTGTTCCTTGGTATGTGACTCCTCCATTAGTCCAATTAGTTTTTGTTCTAGTGCTTTATTCTTTGCAAATTTGTGCTACATAGGTGACCATGTTCTTGAACTTGCATGTCAAATTTATATGGTTCGAAGTAGTTCTAATGCTTGATATAGGCTCTAGGCACTTGTAGGAGTAGTTGCTATCAATTTTATTGAAGTTGGTTCACTTTTGTTTGAAGTTACTAAAAATTTCATAATTTTTCAGAGAAAAACAATATGCTGAGAAAGATGTTCCAAGGTGGTTCTTCTAAGAAGCAAGGACCCAGGATTGCTATGCGCGATGCTGACGAGGATCCACCAAGAGATGCTCCTGTACGGCCTTGCGAATGGCCGTCGTAAAATTTTATGGACCGTGCGGGAATTAAAGAAGAATTCGAGGAATTAAAGAAGAATTCGAAGCATATTTGCGCAATGCCGGTCTTGCTAACAAATGCCCCCAGTATCATGATCTCACAAGTTCCTTTGTGAGGAGGTTTGAGTATTCATCTTCGCGTAATTCTCCTTCAGTCATGTTTGATCTCTATGACAAATCTTATACCTTGGACTTAGAGGATTTCACTTCTGCTTGCAAACTTCCATCGTGGGGTAGTGTTAGGGATCCCCCTAAATCTGAATTTAGAAACTTTCTTGCTAGTATAACTGTGGGGGAATCTAGAGATATAACGCAGGCTACCATAGGGAGCATTCACTTTCCTGCTATACATTATTTTGCTCTTTTCATCGGTAGATGCATAAATGCTAAGGATGAAGCATGTCACATGTGTGTCCCTGATCTTAGCATTCTTAGGAGTGCTGTGTTAGGAGACCAATCTTATCATATGGTAGCCATTGTAGCTCGTAGGTTGCATCATAATAGACATAATGGAGATTTCTTTGGAGGAATTTATGCAACCCGCTTAGCTCATTTTCTTGAGATAGACATTCATGAGAGTGATACGGAGTTGCCTCCTGCATATTTAGATTATAGCTCTATGGCTTCACACCAGTTTGTCGAGAGGCCTGAATCACCTCTCTTATATCGTTTAATTTTTGATAAACGACGTGTTTTCCGTATTACTCTCCCTGCTCCTGCCTTCTTTGATTCACAGACAAAAAGAAGATATGTTATTACCAGAGAGGAGGCAGAAGAGTATGAGAGGAGAGCGGAGGCAGCTAGACTCCACGCTGCAACTCAGCAGGCGATAACCGCTGCACATCAGTATGATTCCAACTATTCTTCGTCACAGTACGACCCCAGCTACACCTACGGGTACCCGCCAGGCTATCCCTGGCAATAGACCAACTTAGGCCAAAAGCCTAAGCTTGGGGGAGTACACATTTCTCACTGACATTACATTTATGTTCACACACACTCATTACTAGATGTCGGTGCTCATACTCTTTCATTGTATCATCCATGCTAGTTTATTTTCTTTTTCCTGCTTTCTTCTTGTGTGTTTGTTAAACCTTAAGAAAAAATTAGTAGTAGTTTATTTTTCTATTGTAGTAGTAATAATTAAAAAGAAAACCCAAAAATATTTCATGTTCTTCTTTTGCTTGTTGGGAGCTTTCCCGTGTAAATAGTTTTATTTCTTTTCTTTTCTTTGGGGGTCAGTAGGAGAAGACCATAATTAAATTGTTGAAGTGGCTCTTATATGCATTGTTGTTGATTTAACCCAGAGCCCATATTGCCTTGTCTTCTCCTATTTATTGAATGCTCGCAGGTTCCAGCTTAGTACAATGCACGTACACTCTTATTAAATTCACACCGTTCGGTCGTGCAAGTGAAAGGCAATTATGATGATATATGATGGGCTGACTGAGATGAGAAAAGCGGGTATGAACTCGACCTCTTTTGTTTCTGTAAATATGATGAGTCCCTCGTTCTTGATTCAGCTTATTATGAATAAACATGTTTGCAATGACAATTAGAGATCATAGTTTCTTGTGCCATGCTTGATTAGCTATGAGTTATAATGATTTACCTTGTGTGCCAACATGCTATTGCGATGATTATGATGTGGCATGATGGGGTGGTATCCTCCTTTGAATGATTTAAGTGACTTGACTTGGCACGTGTTCACGCATGTAGTTGAAACAAATCAACATAGACTTCACGATATTTATGTTCATGGTGGATTATATCCTACTCATGCTTGCATCCAATGTTTATTAATTTTAATGCATGTACATGGCTGTTGTTGCTCTCTAGTTGGTCGCTTCCCAGTCTTTTGCTAGCCTTCACTTGTACTAAGCGGGAATACTGCTTGCGCATCCAATCCTTTAAACCCCAAAGTTATCCCAGATGAGTCCACTATACCTTCCTATATGCGGTATCTACCTGCCGTTCCAAGTAAATTTGTATGTGCCAAACTCTAAACCTTCAAATAAACATTCTGTTTTGTATGCTCGAATATCTCATGTATCAACCAAGGCTGTCCTTATCTTCCGTGTTAGGCGGGTTATTCTCAAGAGGAGTGGACTCCGCTCCTCACTCACGAGAAAATGGCTGGTCACCGGGATGCCCAGTCCCATGCTTTATGCAAACAAAATCAAAATTAATTGCAAACAAAACTCCCCCTGGGACCTGATGTATGTTGGAGGCACTCATTGTTTCGAGCAAGCCATGGATTGATGTTTGTTGGTGGAGGGGGAGTATAAACTTTACCATTCTGTTTTGGAACCGCCTATAATGTGTTTAGCATGGAAGATATCGCCATCTCTTAGTTGTTACGTTGACAATGAAAGTATACCGCTCAAAATACAATTTATCTCTATTTCAAAACCGAGTTCTGGCACCTCTACAAATCCCTGCTTCCCTCTGCGAAGGGCCTATCCATTTACTTTTATGTTGAGTCATCACCCTCTTAATAAAAAGCACTAGCTGGAGAGCACAGCTATCATTTGTACTCATCACTATTAATCTATGTTGGGCGTGACTATGATTGGATCTCTTTTACCATGAATTACAATGTCTAGTCAGTCCTTGATCTTTAAAGGTGCTCTGCATTTATGTTTTGCGGTCTCAGAAAGGGCTAGCAAGATACCATCTTGTTATATGTTATTATGATTGTTTTGAGAAAGTGTTGTCATCCAAGATTTATCATTATGACTTGCTACTTGATTATGCTATTGATATGAGTAATTATGAGACCTGAGAATTATTGCAAATGTGGTTAGTTATGATCTATGCTGAAAACTTGAATGCTGGCTTGACATGGTTACAACAACAAGAGCAAACAGAGTTTGTAAAAGTTTTTCTTTCTTTCAGTTTGTCAACTGAATTACTTGAGGACAAGCAAGGGTTTAAGCTTGGGGGAGTTGATACGTCTCCGTCGTATATACTTTTCCAAACACTGTTGCCCTTGTTTTGGACTCTAACTCGTATGATTTGAATGGAACTAACCCGGACTGACGCTGTTTTCAGCAGAATTGCCATGGTGTTGTTTTATGAGCAGAAAACAAATATTCTCGGAATGACCTGAAAGGCTGAAACTCCACGAAACATCTTAGAAAAAATCATAAAAAATCCTTGCCAAAGATGAAGACCAGGGGCCCACACCCTTCTCACGAGGGTGGGGGGCGCCCCCCTAGGGCGCGCCCCCTACCTCGTGGGCCCCCTGGATGCCCTCCGACGCCAACTCCAACTCTATATATTTGCTTTCGGAGAGAAAAAAATCAGGGAGAAGAAATCATCACGTTTTACGATAGGGAGCCGCCGCCAAGCCCTAAAACCTCTCGGGAGGGCTGATCTGGAGTCCGTTCTGGGCTCCGGAGAGGGGGATTCGTCGCCGTCGTCATCATCAACCATCCTCCATCACCAATTTCATGATGCTCACCTCCGTGCGTGAGTAATTCCATCGTAGGCTTGCTAGACGGTGATGGGTTGGATGAGATTTATCATGTAATCGAGTTAGTTTTGTTAGGGTTTGATCCCTAGTATCCATTATGTTCTGAGATTGATGTTGCTATGACTTTGCTATGCTTAATGCTTGTCACTAGGGCCCGAGTGCCATGATTTCAGATCTGAACCTATTATGTTTTGATGAATATATGTGAGTTGTTGATCCTATCTTGCAAGTCTATAGTCACCTACTATGTGTTATGATCCGGCAACCCCGAAGTGACAATAATCGGGACCACTCCCGGTGATGACCATAGTTTGAGGAGTTCATGTATTCACTATGTGCTAATGTTTTGTTCCGGTTCACTATTAAAAGTAGGCCTTAATATCCCTTAGTTTCCAAAAGGACCCCGCTGCCACGGGAGGGTAGGACAAAAGATGTCATGCAAGTTCTTTTCCATAAGCACGTATGACTATATACAGAATACATGCCTACATTACATTGATGAATTGGAGCTAGTTCTATGTCACCCTATGTTATGATTGTTACATGATGAACTGCATCCGGCATAATTATCCATCACTGATCTGGTGCCTACGAGTTTTCCATATACTGGTTTACGTTTATTTACTTTCTCGTTGTTACTGTTACAATCACTACAAAATACCAAAAACATTACTTTTGCTGTCTTTACTTTTGTTGCCGCTACCACCACTATCATATTACTTTGCTACTAAACACTTTGCTGCAGATACTAAGTTTCTAGGTGTGGTTGAATTGACAACTCAGCTGCTAATACTTGAGAATATTCTTTGGCTCCCCTTGTGTCGAATCAATAAATTTGGGTTGAATACTCTACCCTCGAAAGTTGTTGTGATCCCCTATACTTGTGGGTTATCACAGGGCGCTCCTTTTCACTGCTGCCGTCGTTCAAATGCGCCGGGTCGATTGACGGACGCCCTCGTAAAATTCGTTGTCTGACGCAGGATCATTGTCACATTTGGAACAAAAGAGAAGAAAATAAGTTATCATGGATGACTGCTAAAAAAGGGGACCCAGTGGGAGGACAAACATTATTAAGGTCTGGAGTTGTTAGGGGACTGGAGGTGGATCAAAGTTCAGCTGTGTTTGGATGCACGACTGCGTATTCTCTTCCACGGGCGGATCAGGACCCGAGAAACTCTCGCTTCCTTGGCGTACGGACGTAGCGTCGCGCGTATACTGGACCGGGTGGCTGATGCTGCTCCTACACCCGTGATCCACTCCCGTCAAGCAACAAATTGTATGGGTCAAGTCCCGAGGCAGTCATTATCTCTTGGGTGGAGTAGCACATCCTCATCAAGTACTAGTACACATGTACTGATTGATTTTGGAGAAGTCTGTGACGTGAAGGTTACTGATGGTTCAGATTTTGTTCTTTCTTACTACATCTGCCTATGAGATACTCTCAAGTGCTACATCAACAAACAGCGGCGACTTGTTATCATAAGGTCACCATGGAGAGCTGCCTCACCCCTGCAATGAGTCGCCACGCCTGGGCTACGGCCGCCTCCGCCTTTGTTACGTCAAGTCACCGCTTCATTGGCCACTGTTTTGTCTCTGCTGGTCTTCACCATATATTACCAGATAAAGGAATTATTTGTCCATGACGGCTACAGTGTTGTGTTAATCCCTTTTTGCAATGGCGGGAGAAAAGGGCTAATCGCTATTGCAAATAATGAAGGATGTTCACAGAATGGACCATCTATCATCCGAACAAATCAGGTGAATTTTGTCCAATCAATTTTTGTTTATATGTTTTTTTATTCTTTAAAAAACAACTACTGTGGCTCGCGATGTTTTCTATGCAGGACAATTATTCATTTCAAAAATGATCGTTATGTCACGAATATAAAGCTTGCGCCAATATTATCAAAGCGCCAGCATTCAACCATATCGCATTGTTCAACAAATGTGTGTGCAAGACGCCGCCTCGGTGGTCTAGACTACAACAACAACACCGCAGCCGGCTCACTGGTCTGTGCCAGTTTACAACACCATGGACAACTCGTCTATCTGCTCCCGTGGCCGACTAGGCCGTGATTGATTTCAGTTTCACCATGGTGATCATCAAACTCCGTAGTGGATAATTTCTGGCCTGGCATATCAGGTGAAGTCCATCCAGTATATTTTTATATTACATATTGCTTTCTTTAAAGGAGTAACTACTCTGGCTTGCAAGTTCTCCCATGCAGGACTCAAACGGGTCCATATCATGGTCAACTATGGAGAATCTCAAGTCAACTCATTAAGTCATCTTAAAGACTCGAGGGCTACATGGACATGGCTCAATAAATATTGCCAACTTAAAGGCCGTCCGGAAAAAAATTCCGGTTCAAGAAGAATGTATCTCTCGCAAAGCTCAAGTTCTCAGGAAAAAATAAAGGGGCCAAAGAGAGTCTGTTGCAAGGCACAACTCAAACATAGGTACCCTGTTTCAAAGAGACCATTGGGGGTTGATTGTATTTGAATCTAGCTTAACCCCTTTTGGGTCCGACTTTGATCGTATTCGAATCAGAGTCATTAAAAAATCTCAAGGTCATTTGGGGGATTCCTGTTCAAACATAGGTCGTATTCGAACCAAAGAGAACATAGCTGTTGGTACCCTTTTGATCGGCACACTGCCAAACTCACTAGGGGGCTTCTTGATCGTATTCGAATCATAGCTTAACCTCTTTTGGTTCCGACTTGGATCGTATTCGAATCAGGGTCATTAAAAACCTCTCAAGGTCATTTGGGGGCTTCCTGTTCAAACATAGGTCGTATTCAAACCAAAAGAACATAGATGTCGGTACCCTCTTGATCGGCGCAACGCCAAAGCCACTGGGGGCTACATGATCGTATTCGAATCCTAGCTTAACCCCTTTGGAACGGTTTACTGATCGTATTCGAATCATAAGCCTTAAATTTTTCTATTTTGTTTAAAGTTTTTGCAAGCAATCTTTGGTTTTGTATTGAGACCTTTTTTTTCATATCTGAAGCATATATGTGGTTTCGATTAACCCGGCTTGACTTTGGATGATAAGTCGCCATATATGTCAATCATAAACATTTGGAAGTTTTTCGCTTCTAAGGATTGGGTTATCACCCTTACTGCACAGGTATCCTAAGCCGGCAGTACGATTCAATATCACAGGAACCGGTTTATCAAACCAGATTATATTATTCAAATCTTTAATAGCCAACATGGCTGGATTTTTATTATGTTTAACAATAACCAATATTACGATTGAGGTTTTCAAAGTCGCTTTAGCGCAATAGATATTATTCTATCAATGGATACAATTTATTCTACAATGGAAGGAATAGTCCCGAGTCGCTGCAGGCTGACAACCCAGCACTTGGGGGCTACATTATTCAAATTGAGTGTCAGGACCCCGACTCGATGCCACATCGATCTAGCATGTAACACCTCATATCGCTTTGCGGCCTCACGCACGGTATCCCCACGGGTGTCGCCCTACCTTTGCCCGGGACCGTTTGCGCATTTTGGCACACGTATATGACGGTGTCGCTAGCATCCATATGATAAAGAGCCCGGGCTGACATGGCTAGTCGTAAACCCAAAGTGGCACTAACTTACAGGGACAGGCATTCATGACCCAGCATCGAACGTGTCGGTCATCAGCGAGTGAATCCAGGTTGTAGCACTGGGCTAACAGGACTCCGGTGAACCGGGCTGTAGCGGGCTAGCAGGACTCCGGTATTCATCGCGTGACATTTCCCCGAAGGGACAGACACAGGATCGAAGAAGGACACATGCCGGCCTGCCTAAGTGTTCCGGAGCAGTAGCAAGCTACCAGGGCTCAGTGGAAGCACTAGGAGACATTTCCCGGTAAGAGAGGCTACTAAGAATAAACAACTAGATAGTCAGATCCCACACATAGCAATACACATTACACGTACGCATAACATGCAAGTATGTGCTGTGCAACACGGCATCACAGCATAACTCAACAACTCATATAGATAAAGGCTCAGAAGAGCCGTCATAGCATATATTGCAAACAGGGGTCACAAGACCCATCATACAGAGCATACAAGCAACAAGCGGAAGCATTACATGTCTGGGTACAGACATCTACAAAAGAAAAAGGCTGAACGCCTGACTATCTACAACGTCCGATCAAGATCGTAGCTGAGGTACTAGCTACTAGTCGAAGTCCACGAGAACACTAGTAAGACCGAAGTCTCAGCTGCAAAAACATAAATAAAGCAACATGAGTACAAAGGTACTCAACAAGACTTACATCAGATCCTATCGTACATGCATTTGTATCAAGAGGGTAATGTGGGGTCTAGTTGCAGCAAGCCAGCTTTGACTCTGTGGCTATCCTGTTTACGACTACCAGAAACTCTGGAGATGAAACAACGTACACGAGTCCACTAATCACCACACAATACACTACTATGGATTCATCCCCGTCTCCCTACGAGAAGGCCATCCATAGCACTCACACTTGTCTTGAGCATTTTATAGTATCCACTTCAAGTTGTCTATGTACCATGTAAGCATCCAAGAAGACCATAACCGCGGACCCGGCTATTCGAATAGATCATGTTAACCCTGCAGGGGTGTACTTCTTCACACACGCTCTCGCCACTTACCGCCATGTACACGTCATGTATCTCGGCAACCTTCAAGCGGAAGCCTGGCGAGGGTGTCGGCCACGACCTGACTAACCACACAAGACTCTAGTCCAGGTTTATCGCCTATTCGGGTTCCATCCGCAAGGAGATCCGGCCGGGGTGTCGCTTACGGCCCCAAACGATGTGTACAGGGTTCCCGAGCCCACCAACCGGGTGCCACTCGGTACACCGGGCCACGTGTGCCTAGTCTTTCCCAAGCCCACCCTGCCGGGTGCCACTTGGTAGAAAAATAGCACTACCTACAAACACCAGAAACTAGTTGCGACTCCTGGACAGAGACCAAGTTGATTAATAAGTCGAGAGGGGCACTTAAGCATTCCAATGTGTGGTAGTATCGAGTCATTGGACAACATACATAGAACTCAGTGCTTAAGGACGGTTCCAATGAGACAACCCACCATGTACTCCTACATGGCCTCTCACCGCTACCTTTACCAAATCGTGTTCACACACTTCACCCTCAGCATCAGAACATATCGTGACACTCCAATTCATTCCCAATGAACCAGACCTGACACAACTCTAAGCAATAGCAGGCATAGCATGGTAGGAACACATCAGTGGCTTCAATCAACTCCTACACATGCTAGTGGGTTTCAACTATTTACTGTGGCAATGACAGGTCATGCAGAGGAATGGGTTCAACTACCGCAGCACAAAGTAGCAGATGAACCGTTGTTGTCCTAATGCAATAACTGAGAGCAGGAGCGAGAGAGTAGGGTTTTATCGAAATGGACAAGGGGGTTTGCTTGCCTGGTAAATCAACAAGGGAGGCACTGCTTCACAGACAGGTACTCTGGAACGTCTCCGGAGCAGGACCTATCGAGAAGGAACGGTGCCGGCAATCAAAACACAATCATATGCAACAATATGATGCATGAACATGGCATGTAGATGTGATGCTGTTGAGCTAATGCAACTAGTAAACATTTGGTTTGAAGTCCATTTGAACCAAAGGTTCAAATGCATTTCTAAATTAAGTCTCTTATATATGCCCTAATGTGTTTTCCCATATTCAGCATGTATAAGTTGGTTTTTCATGCATGAAACTAGTACAGATGGAAAGATTGCATTTTTCTGATAATTTTTCATATATAAATTGTCTCATTTGGAGTTATGGTTGAATTGATATGAATTTTTGAAGTTTAAAACAATTTCTGGATTTTCTGAATTATTTTAATTCCAGAAAATATATAATTGCGTCAGCATGACGTCAGCACGACGTCAGCGGTCAACTGGGCTGGTCCGGGTCAAACCTGACGTGTGGGACCCACACGTCAGTGACACTGGGGTTAACCCCGAGTCAAACCCGGGCTGACTAGCTTTGACTAAACCCTGGGCCCACTGGTCAGCGTCAGTAGGTGGGGGATTAGTGACTAATTAACCAAAACCACGTCAGCGCGCCGGAGTTCTGGCCGGCGGCGACCAATAGCGCGGCGGCGACTCGCCGGACTTGCGCTACAGACGGCGTTCGGTCGCGCGAAGACCACCGGGGCGTAGCCCGTCGTCGTCCGCAACCAGGGAAGCTGGTTGGGGGGCTGCGGGGGCGCCGGAGCTCGCCGGAGCAAGCTTGCGGCGGCGGCCGGAGCTCGGCTGTGTTCGGGGACGCGGCTGCAGCGTGCAAACGCGCGAACTAAAGCGCTAGCGGGGCACTACGAGGTGCGGCGAGAGTGCTAGGTGCACTGGCGTGGCCAAAAGGTCACCGGAGCAACGCCGGCGACAAGCTCGAGCGGAGGCGAGCTTCGGCCATGGCGGAGCTAAGGCCTAGACGGCGCAAACGGACATGGGGAGGAGGGGGTTCGGTGCGGGGGCTCACCGCGGAACCAGCGAGCGCGAGGGCGAGGTCGGGGATGCCCGGTAGCTTCCGAATCGCCGGCGAGGATCCACGGCGGCCGGAGGCGAATTTGGCGACGGCGACGGCTCCACGGGGTGTCCGGAGGGGCACGGCTTGACGGGGAGCTTCAGGGCGGAGGAGCGGAGCTTCCG
>NC_041392.1:634145324-634166278 GCF_002162155.2 Triticum dicoccoides | reverse complement strand
CGGAGCATCCGCGTGTGTCGGGGAGGCGAGGGGAGGTCGGTGGCGATGGCTATGGCGAACGGCGGCGGCGGTGGTTCTCGGGTGCGCTCGGGGAAGAGAGAGAGCAGGGGGGGAGGAGGAATGAGAGGGCCTGGGGTGCGTGGCCGTCTCCGTGGCATTGGGAGGGAGTCCGGGAAGCAGGAGGTGGCCAGCAGGGGGGGAGGTGGCGCGCGCGCGTGCCGGTGAGCGTCGGGCACACGCCCTCGTCCTTCTGTCCGAGGAGGGAGACGACAGAAGGCAGCGGGGTTGGGCTGGGCCGCCAGGTGGAGATGGGCCAGGTAAGTGGCCCAGGTAAGTCTCTCTCCCCTTTTCTGTTTACTTTTCTAATTTTCTGACATTTGTTTGATTTAATAAATATATTAAATCATTTAATTTTATTATGCCAATTTTTTTTAGGGGCTAATGGTATTATTCCAGAGCTCTTTTATAATTGGCATAATTTTTGGACCATATTTCATATATATAGAAATATATTTCCAATGCAAATATTTATCGAATTAATCCAAATGGCCAAAATAAATATCCATGAGCTCCTAAAAATATTGTTTTGATTTTTATCTCTGACCAATATTTTCAGAGGGCAACATGAGCATTTTCTTGGACCCTTTTGGAGAAATTTTTTTATTTGGGTCATTTTCAAAAATGATTCTGAGGGTTCCACCAATCCTCATTTCAAATTTAAATGAAATTTAAATATGATGCACAAATAGCTAGCTAGTCTAAGTCATACCAGACTAGGGATGTGACAACTCGCCCCCACTTGACAGAATCTCGTCTCGAGATTCAGGGATCGACGGAAAGAAAGCGGGGTACTCCAGTCGAAGACGATCTTCTCGCTCCCAAGTAGCCTCTCTCTCGGAATGATGAGACCACTGAACTTTGAGAAACTTGACGTTCTGACGTCGAGTGACACGCTCTGCTTGATCAAGAATGCGAACCGGGTACTCTCGGTATGTGAGGTTATCTTGGAGATCAAGCGTTTCGTGGTCCACTCCGCGGATGGGATCCGAGAAGCAACGCCTGAGTTGAGAGACGTGGAAGACATCATGAACTCGAGAAAGATGTGGAGGTAGTTCCAACTGGTAGGCAACCTCTCCTCGTTTAGCGAGAATACGAAAAGGACCAATGTAACGAGGAGCCAACTTGCCCTTGATACCGAAACGACGGGTACCCTTTAAAGGAGTAACCCGAAGGTAAGCTTGGTCGCCAATTTCATAAGTCATATCCTTATGATGACGATCGTACTGACTTTTCTGACGAGACTGGGCTGTTTTCAAATTCTCACGAATGATGCGAACTTGCTCTTCTGCCTCCTGGATCATATCCGGTCCAAAGAATTGTCTTTCACTGGTTTCTGACCAGTTCAAAGGTGTTCGACATCTTCGTCCATAGAGAACCTCAAAAGGAGCTTTCTTGAGGCTGGATTGGTAGCTATTGTTATAAGCAAATTCGGCGAACGGAAGACATTTCTCCCAATCCATACCGAATGAGATAACGCAAGCTCTGAGCATGTCTTCGAGAATTTGATTGACCCGTTCCACCTGACCACTCGACTGAGGGTGGAAAGCGGTACTGAAGGAAAGATGGGTTCCCATGGCAGTTTGGAAACTCTCCCAGAAATGAGAAGTGAAAAGGCTGCCACGGTCTGAATTGATCTCTAGTGGAACACCATGGAGTGACACTATTCGAGAAATATATAAGTCAGCAAGCTGACTAGCAGTGATACTCTCTCGAACAGGAAGGAAGTGAGCCACTTTGGAGAGACGATCAATGACTACGAAGATAGCATTATTCCCTCTCTTGGTCCTGGGAAAGCCGGTGATGAAGTCCATACCAACTTTAACCCATTTCCACTCAGGAATAGCTAAAGGCTGAAGGGTGCCAGCAGGTCTTTGATGCTCTGCCTTAACGCGACGACAAACGTCACATTTAGCAATGAACTCAGCGATTTCTCTCTTCATCCTAGTCCACCAGAACCTCTGGCGTAGGTCCTGATACATCTTAGTGCTACCGGGATGAATTGTGAGAGGAGATTCATGCGCCTCCTTAAGAATCAATTGTCGCAGATGTTGATTCTTGGGAACCACCAAGCGATTCTCAAAGAAAACAACACCACGATCATCCATAGAGAAACATCCACCAACTCCCTTCTTAATGTTTCTCTTAATGCGAATAACCCCCCTATCAAACTTCTGGTCAGAGATGATCTGATCCTCAAGGGTAGGTTTCGCCACCAAGGTAGAAAGGAATCCGCGAGGAGCAATGTGAAGGTTAAGCTTACAGAATTCCTCAGGGAGAAGTGGTTGGCCTTGCTGCAACATGAGATTGTTGCAATAAGATTTACGGCTTAGAGCATCGGCCATGACATTGGCTTTGCCTGGGGTGTAGGTAATCCCTAGATCATAATCTGTGATCAACTCCAACCAACGTCTTTGCCTAAGGTTCAAATCTGGTTGGGTGAAGATATACTTGAGACTCTGGTGATCGGTGTAAATCTCGCAACGTTTACCAAGGAGGTAATGTCGCCAGGTCTTGAGTGCATAGACTACGGCTGCAAGCTCTAGATCATGTGTAGGATAATTCTCCTCATGTGGATGCAACTGTCGAGATGCATAGGCAATCACATGACGATCCTGCATAAGAATGCAACCTAGTCCCTGTCGTGAGGCGTCGCAGTAGATAATAAAGTCTTTAGTGAAATCCGGTGGCACAAGTATGGGAGCAGAAGTCAGGCGTCTTTTCAGTTCCTGAAAACTGTACTCACACTGTGGGGACCACTCGAACTTTTTATCTTTCTTGAGAAGTTCCGTGAGGGGTTTGGCTACTTTGGAGAAGTTTTCAACAAAGCGGCGACAATAGCTGGCTAGGCCAAGGAAGCTTCTAACTTGTTTGACTGTTTCAGGTGGAGTCCAATCGAGAACGGCTTGAACTCTCTTGGGATTGACAGCAATGCCCTTACCAGAGATTACGTGGCCTAGGTAGGTCACTTCTGGCAACCAAAATTCACACTTGGAGAACTTGGCATAAAGACGGTGTTCTCTGAGTTTTTCTAAAACAAGTCTAAGATGTTCGGCATGCTCTTCCTCGTTCTTCGAGTAAATAAGAATATCATCGAGGTAAACCACGACGAACTTATCTAAGTACTCCATGAAGATCGAGTTCATCAAGCGGGAGAATGTGGCTGGGGCGTTGGTTAGGCCAAAGGACATGACGGTGTACTCGTACTGACCATAACGAGTGACAAAAGCTGTCTTGGGAATGTCCCCGTTTCTGATCTTGATTTGATGGTAGCCTAACCTTAAATCCATCTTGGAGAAGACTGAGGATCCAGCGAGCTGATCATACAGGTCGTTGATCCTGGGGAGCGGATACTTGTTCTTTATCGTGACCAAATTAACGGGACGATAATCTACAACCATCCGGTCCGTACCGTCTTTCTTCTTGACAAAGAGGACGGGGCAAGCCCAAGGAGAAGAACTAGGACGGATGAAACCCTTTTGCAAGGACTCATCGAGTTGTTTCTTAAGCTCGGCTAGTTCTAGGGGTGCCATCTTGTAAGGTCTCCGGGAGATTGGAGCTGTTCCTGGGATAAGATCTATGACGAACTCTACATCTCTGTCAGGTGGAACACCTGGCAGTTCCTCTGGAAAGACATCCGGAAAGTCGCGGACTACCGGGATATCTTCAAGGTCTGGAAGAGGGCTGGCATTAAGAGAATAGAGCTGACGCTTTGCAACTCTAGTGGAGACGGTGACTATCTTGCCAGATGGGTGTGTAAGCTGAACAGATCTTGTGTAGCAATCAATCTGGGCATGATGAGCTGTCATCCAGTCCATACCCAAGATGATGTTAATATCTGAGGACTTGAGGGCTACAAGTGATGCAAGGAATACAAGTCTGTCAACAAGGATTTCATTACCATGGCTGATTCTGGTGGTCTGCCATCTAGACCCTGGGGTTTGGATTTCAAGCGGAGTTGGCATAACACAAAATGACATGTCGTGCAAACGAGCATAGCCTTCAGAAATGAAGGAGTGAGATGCTCCAGTATCGAATAGAACTGATGCTGGGTGACAATTGACAAGGAGTGTACCAAGAACGACATCCGGATCATCATGAGCGTCTTTAGCTGAGACGTGATGCACACGTCCACGTTCAGTGGAAATTGACTTGACACTGATCATCTTGCGTGATGGCTTAATACAGCCAACAGTCTTCTCGGCCTTGGATGGAGCATAACTAGTCTGAGAGCAGTCACGTGCATAGTGTCCTGGCTTCCCGCATGTGAAGCAAGTCCCTGAGGTTGGACGGGGACCCGCACTAACAAACGGCCTACCAGTAGACCTGGGTGGAACATACGACTGAGCTGGGGAAGGCACCACATAGGATGACCTCGATGTATAACCGGAAGGAAGAGCGGAGTTTGGAACCCAAATCCGGCGTTTCTGGGAGCTAGAGCCAGAGGGAGATCCCAAATCACGGGTGTGCTTACGAGACTCCTCGTAAGTGAGTTGAGCTGTCTCTGCATTGATGGCCTTGTTCACAAGGGCTTGGAATGTATCGCAATGATGCAGGTGAAGATCACGACGCAACTTGGGGTTGAGACCCTTCCGGAACCTAGCCTGCTTCTTAGCATCCGTGGACACTTCTTCTGTGGCATAACGGGCAAGGTTCTCGAACTCTCTGCTATAAGCATCAACAGCCATCTTACTCTGGGTGAAACTACAGAACTCTTCTCTCTTGCGATCAATGAGGGCCTGGGGAATGTGATGCTCGCGAAAAGCCTCAGTGAAATCCTTCCAGGTAGGAATCTGGCCAGCTGGAAGCATAGCCTCGTAGTTCTGCCACCAAAGACTAGCAGGACCTTCCAGGTGGTATGTGGCATAAGTGACCTTGTCATCTTCAGCTACGCTCGCGGAACGCAGCTTATGGGTGATGCTACGGAGCCAGTCATCTGCATCGAGTGGCTCGATGGAATGATGAAAGGTAGGTGGGTGCAAGCGAATGAAATCATGAATGGTAGCAGACCCTTTGAACTGATGTGCGGTGTTCTCCTCGATACGTGCCAACAAACGGTTAGACTCACGTTTGTTCCTCTCCATCTCTAGCATGAACTCTGCCAGCGAAGGCTGGTCAGGAGGATCCTCATCCCTACCATCTCCGTGGTTCTGGCTACGAGCAACGGAACTTCGCTTAGCTGATGACATCCTGAGAACGAAACCAAGGACGAAATCAACATCAACTATCGACTGTAGAATGTAGGACAAGGAATTAGTATCACTCAAACTCCTAGGGAAAATCCGGCAGCATAACGGCAGTAAAATGCTCAAAATGGGACATCCTACTAAAAATGGGGTGGTAACATACTCATCATCACCACTCAAGGTTTTGGGATAGTACTAAACAGACTACACCAGAAATACTCAAAACTGGGGTATGACTCTGATCAACCAATCCTATGGAACTACGGAGTAGTAACACGTGATCCTGATAGACGGAAAAGAAGCCTATTTCCTTAACCCCGGAGGAAGATAGGAGGATTCAGATCAGAAGGTCAAGAGGTATAAGGAGTAAAAAGAGCCTTACGTTCCAACCCACAATCAATTCCCTTACATAACTAAAGAATTTCTAGACTCAACTTCGACCAGTATGGCTTGGTAATCCTACAGGCAGTCAGGCTCTGATACCAAAAGCTGTCAGGACCCCGACTCGATGCCACATCGATCTAGCATGTAACACCTCATATCGCTTTGCGGCCTCACGCACGGTATCCCCACGGGTGTCGCCCTACCTTTGCCCGGGACCGTTTGCGCATTTTGGCACACGTATATGACGGTGTCGCTAGCATCCATATGATAAAGAGCCCGGGCTGACATGGCTAGTCGTAAACCCAAAGTGGCACTAACTTACAGGGACAGGCATTCATGACCCAGCATCGAACGTGTCGGTCATCAGCGAGTGAATCCAGGTTGTAGCACTGGGCTAACAGGACTCCGGTGAACCGGGCTGTAGCGGGCTAGCAGGACTCCGGTATTCATCGCGTGACATTTCCCCGAAGGGACAGACACAGGATCGAAGAAGGACACATGCCGGCCTGCCTAAGTGTTCCGGAGTAGTAGCAAGCTACCAGGGCTCAGTGGAAGCACTAGGAGACATTTCCCGGTAAGAGAGGCTACTAAGAATAAACAACTAGATAGTCAGATCCCACACATAGCAATACACATTACACGTACGCATAACGTGCAAGTATGTGCTGTGCAACACGGCATCACAGCATAACTCAACAACTCATATAGATAAAGGCTCAGAAGAGCCGTCATAGCATATATTGCAAACAGGGGTCACAAGACCCATCATACAGAGCATACAAGCAACAAGCGGAAGCATTACATGTCTGGGTACAGACATCTACAAAAGAAAAAGGCTGAACGCCTGACTATCTACAACGTCCGATCAAGATCGTAGTTGAGGTACTAGCTACTAGTCGAAGTCCACGAGAACACTAGTAAGACCGAAGTCTCAGCTGCAAAAACATAAATAAAGCAACATGAGTACAAAGGTACTCAGCAAGACTTACATCAGATCCTATCGTACATGCATTTGTATCAAGAGGGTAATGTGGGGTCTAGTTGCAGCAAGCCAGCTTTGACTCTGTGGCTATCCTGTTTACGACTACCAGAAACTCTGGAGATGAAACAACGTACACGAGTCCACTAATCACCACACAATACACTACTATGGATTCATCCCCGTCTCCCTACGAGAAGGCCATCCATAGCACTCACACTTGTCTTGAGCATTTTATAGTATCCACTTCAAGTTGTCTATGTACCATGTAAGCATCCAAGAAGTCCATAACCGCGGACCCGGCTATTCGAATAGATCATGTTAACCCTGCAGGGGTGTACTTCTTCACACACGCTCTCGCCACTTACCGCCATGTACACGTCATGTATCTCGGCAACCTTCAAGCGGAAGCCTGGCGAGGGTGTCGGCCACGACCTGACTAACCACACAAGACTCTAGTCCAGGTTTATCGCCTATTCGGGTTCCATCCGCAAGGAGATCCGGCCGGGGTGTCGCTTACGGCCCCAAACGATGTGTACAGGGTTCCCGAGCCCACCAACCGGGTGCCACTCGGTACACCAGGCCACGTGTGCCTAGTCTGTCCCAAGCCCACCCTGCCGGGTGCCACTTGGTAGAAAAATAGCACTACCTACAAACACCAGAAACTAGTTGCGACTCCTGGACAGAGACCAAGTTGATTAATAAGTCGAGAGGGGCACTTAAGCATTCCAATGTGTGGTAGTATCGAGTCATTGGACAACATACATAGAACTCAGTGCTTAAGGACGGTTCCAATGAGACAACCCACCATGTACTCCTACATGGCCTCTCACCGCTACCTTTACCAAATCGTGTTCACACACTTCACCCTCAGCATCAGAACATATCGTGACACTCCAATTCATTCCCAATGAACCAGACCTGACACAACTCTAAGCAATAGCAGGCATAGCATGGTAGGAACACATCAGTGGCTTCAATCAACTCCTACACATGCTAGTGGGTTTCAACTATTTACTGTGGCAATGACAGGTCATGCAGAGGAATGGGTTCAACTACCGCAGCACAAAGTAGCAGATGAACCGTTGTTGTCCTAATGCAATAACTGAGAGCAGGAGCGAGAGAGTAGGGTTTTATCGAAATGGACAAGGGGGTTTGCTTGCCTGGTAAATCAACAAGGGAGGCACTGCTTCACAGACAGGTACTCTGGAACGTCTCCGGAGCAGGACCTATCGAGAAGGAACGGTGCCGGCAATCAAAACACAATCATATGCAACAATATGATGCATGAACATGGCATGTAGATGTGATGCTGTTGAGCTAATGCAACTAGTAAACATTTGGTTTGAAGTCCATTTGAACCAAAGGTTCAAATGCATTTCTAAATTAAGTCTCTTATATATGCCCTAATGTGTTTTCCCATATTCAGCATGTATAAGTTGGTTTTTCATGCATGAAACTAGTACAGATGGAAAGATTGCATTTTTCTGATAATTTTTCATATATAAATTGTCTCATTTGGAGTTATGGTTGAATTGATATGAATTTTTGAAGTTTAAAACAATTTCTGGATTTTCTGAATTATTTTAATTCCAGAAAATATATAATTGCGTCAGCATGACGTCAGCACGACGTCAGCGGTCAACTGGGCTGGTCCGGGTCAAACCTGACGTGTGGGACCCACACGTCAGTGACACTGGGGTTAACCCCGAGTCAAACCCGGGCTGACTAGCTTTGACTAAACCCTGGGCCCACTGGTCAGCGTCAGTAGGTGGGGGATTAGTGACTAATTAACCAAAACCACGTCAGCGCGCCGGAGTTCTGGCCGGCGGCGACCAATAGCGCGGCGGCGACTCGCCGGACTTGCGCTACAGACGGTGTTCGGTCGCGCGAAGACCACCGGGGCGTAGCCCGTCGTCGTCCGCAACCAGGGAAGCTGGTTGGGGGGCTGCGGGGGCGCCGGAGCTCGCCGGAGCAAGCTTGCGGCGGTGGCCGGAGCTCGGCTGTGTTCGGGGACGCGGCTGCAGCGTGCAAACGTGCGAACTAAAGCGCTAGCGGGGCACTACGAGGTGCGGCGAGAGTGCTAGGTGCACTGGCGTGGCCAAAAGGTCGCCGGAGCGACGCCGGCGACAAGCTCGAGCGGAGGCGAGCTTCGGCCATGGCGGAGCTAAGGCCTAGACGGCGCAAACGGACACGGGGAGGAGGGGGTTCGGTGCGGGGGCTCACCGCGGAACCAGCGAGCGCGAGGGCGAGGTCGGGGATGCCCGGTAGCTTCCGAATCGCCGGCGAGGATCCACGGCGGCCGGAGGCGAATTTGGCGACGGCGACGGCTCCACGGGGTGTCCGGAGGGGCACGGCTTGACGGGGAGCTTCAGGGCGGAGGAGCGGAGCTTCCGCGTGTGTCGGGGAGGCGAGGGGAGGTCGGTGGCGATGGCTATGGCGAACGGCGGCGGCGGTGGTTCTCGGGTGCGCTCGGGGAAGAGAGAGAGCAGGGGGGGAGGAGGAATGAGAGGGCCTGGGGTGCGTGGCCGTCTCCGTGGCATTGGGAGGGAGTCCGGGAAGCAGGAGGTGGCCAGCAGGGGGGGAGGTGGCGCGCGCGCGTGCCGGCGAGCGTCGGGCACACGCCCTCGTCCTTCTGTCCGAGGAGGGAGACGACAAAAGGCAGCGGGCGTGGGCTGGGCCGCCAGCTGGAGATGGGCCAGGTAAGTGGCCCAGGTAAGTCTCTCTCCCCTTTTCTGTTTTCTTTTCTAATTTTCTGACATTTGTTTGATTTAATAAATATATTAAATCATTTAATTTTATTATGCCATTTTTTTTAGGGGCTAATGGTATTATTCCAGAGCTCTTTTATAATTGGCATAATTTTTGGATCATATTTCATATATATAGAAATATATTTCCAATGCAAATATTTATCGAATTAATCCAAATGGCCAAAATAAATATCCATGAGCTCCTAAAAATATTGTTTTGATTTTTATCTCTGACCAATATTTTCAGAGGGCAACATGAGCATTTTCTTGGACCCTTTTGGAGAAATTTTTTTATTTGGGTCATTTTCAAAAATGATTCTGAGGGTTCCACCAATCCTCATTTCAAATTTAAATGAAATTTAAATATGATGCACAAATAGCTAGCTAGTCTAAGTCATACCAGACTAGGGATGTGACATTGAGATTACATCAAATATGCAAGTCCCATGTCACTGCCAGCATGCACCATGACACTTGGGGGCTAATGCAAAGTCATTTTAACTGGCCTTATTGAAGACCCGATTCATCACATTGTAATGAGCCGGTCCTTGGGAGCTACCAATTGCTCCTGTCAACAATTCAACATACACAAGTTTTATTCCATTATATTGAAGGGTCCACTGCTCAGTTGGTAAAGCACAAAGATCTTAACCTTGTGGACGTGGGTTCAAGCCCCATGATGGGGGTTACATCATATGTTGTTCTTTTCAAACAAGTATTTATAAAGTCCCTGATCATTATTGCATAAGGACCCGACCCTTGGGGGCTACACTGGTTGAAGTTTTTATGAGTATAAGGCAATTACAAGTCCCAGGTTGCTGCAAGCATGACAACCCGGCACTTGGGGGCTACATATAAGGGAGAAAAATCTTCAAATTCTCTGTTTTGAGTAAACCAGATTGACCGGGTGTCTACAACAATTATAACTCGGCATTATCTATTTATAACCCAACAAGTTTTTCATCTTTAAGCCGGTTGAAGGTTACATGAGTATTTCAAAGACCAATATTTTTAAGCATTGGGAGCTGAGTCAAATGAATTATTCTTCACAGTCTTTCTCTGTGAGAAAGCACCAATGTCGGTGTCAAAACCGGCGGATCTCGGGTAGGGGGTCCCGAACTGTGCGTCTAGGCTGGATGGTAACAGGAGGCAAGGGACACGAAGTTTTACCCAGGTTCGGGCCCTCTTGATGGAGGTAAAACCCTACGTCCTGCTTGATTAATATTGAAGATATGGGTGTTACAAGAGTAGATCTACCACGAGATCAGAGAGGCTAAACCCTAGAAGCTAGCCTACGGTATGATTGTATGTTGTGATTGTTGTCCTACGGACTAAAACCCTCCAGTTTATATAGACACCGGAGAGGGTTAGGGTTACACAAGGTCGGTTACAAAGGAGGATATATCCATATATGTATTTCCTAGCTTGCCTTCCACGCCAAGTAGAGTCCCATCCGGACACGAGAGGAAGTCTTCAATCTTGTATCTTCATAGTCTAACAGTCCGGCTAATGGAGATAGTCCGGCTGTCCGGAGACCCCCTAATCCAGGACTCCCTCACCAACGTTAGCAAATTGATTATGAAATTGGCTTATTGACCCCGATTTTTGAAGAAGGAAATAACAAGGAGGTAAGGATGATCAGGTGGCGGCTTACAAAGATATTTAACCCGGAGCATAGTCTGTCAAAATTGTTCTTGTGTTTGTTTTACAGGATCAGTTTAACATGGATGAATCCAAATTAAACTGGGGGCTAATGTCGGGGATATACCTCGCGGTATGACCCGGCCGAAGATATGACCCGGCTAGGAGTTGATGTTTTCATCGGTAACCCGGCAGACTATAAGCCGGCAGACACAGTCATGTAACCCGGCAGACACAGTCATGTAACCCGGCAGACACAGTCATATAACCTGGCAGACACCGTCATGTAACCCGGCAGACACAGTCATGTAAACAGCAGACACAGTCATATGAGCCAGAAGGTTAAGTAGATAGTTAAGTCAGACAGTTAAGCCGGATAGTTAAGCCGGACAGTTAAGCCGGATAGTTAAGCCGGACAGTTAAGCCATATGGTAAGCCATATTGTAGGTTAATAGTTAAATAAGCCCGAAACTTTAAAGAAAGCCCATGGAGAGAAGCCCATGGAGAGAAGACAGAATAGTTAAGTCTTAAGTCCGAGTTGGACTCTACATGTAACCCGCCCCTTCAACATATATAAGGACGGGCAGGGCACCCCAAGGGGGACAGGTTGAATAATCATTAAGTCTAGACACAAGTAGGAGAGCCGGAGTTACGGCGACTCCCTCATGATGATAATGAGACCTAGCCACAAACAACATGTAGGGTTGTTACCGGATGATGTTTCCCGGGGCCCAAAGCTGTCTAAATCTTCGTCTTGCGTGTTGCGTTTCTCGATTCCGATCAACCCCTTCAAGCTACCGCATAGATGCATTGGCCTCACGACTAAGTCCTCACACTAGGACATCTACCGTGACGTTTCCACGACAAATTCCATCGTAGGCTTGCTGGACGGTGATGGGTTGGATGAGATTTATCATGTAATTGAGTTAGTTTTGTTAGGGTTTGATCCCTAGTATCCACTATGTTCTGAGATTGATGTTGCTATGACTTTGCTATGCTTAATGCTTGTCACTAGGGCCCGAGTGCCATGATTTCTGATCTGAACCTATTATGTCTTCATCAATATATGAGAGTTCTTGATCCTATCTTGCAAGTCTATAGTCACCTACTATGTGTTATGATCCGGCAACCCCGCAGTGACAATAATCGGGACCACTCCCGGTGATGACCGTAGTTTGAGGAGTTCATGTATTCACTATGTTTTAATGCTTTGGTCCGGTACTCTATTAAAAGGAGGCCTTAACATCCCTTAGTTTCCGCTAGGACCCCGCTGCCACGGGAGGGTAGGACAAAAGATGTCATGCAAGTTCTTTTCCATAAGCACGTATGACTATATTCGGAATACATGCCTACATTACATTGATGAATTGGAGCTAGTTCTGTGTCACCCTAGGTTATGACTGTTACATGATGAACCGCACCCGGCATAACTCTCTATCACTGATCCATTGCCTACGAGCTTTCCATATATTGTTCTTCGCTTATTTACTTTTTCGTTGCTGTTGCTATCATCACTACAAAATACCAAAAACACTACTTTTGTTACCGTTACCTTTTGCTATCATTACCACTACTATCATATTACTTTGCTACTAATACTTTGCTGCAGATATTAAGTTTCCAGGTGTGGTTGAATTGACAACTAAGCTGCTAATACTTGAGAATATTCTTTGGCTCTCCTTGTGTTGAATCAATAAATTTGGGTTGAATACTCTACCCTCGAAAACTATTGCAATCCCCTATACTTGTGGGTTATTAGGCACCCCATAGACACACAAGTTGATCATTGATCTCTTAGCCATGTGCGGTTCCCCCCTCCACCATAATCCACCGTGGTCATATCGTAGCGGTGCTTAGGTGAAGCCCTGTTCCGGTAGCATCATCATCACCGTCATCACGCCGTCGTGTCGACGAAGCTCTCCCTCGACACTCTGCTGGATCGTGAGTTCGTAGGACATCACCAAGCCAAACTTGTGCAGATCACGGAGGTGTCGTACTTTCGGTACTAGGATCGGTCGATCCTGAAGACGTACGACTACATCAACCGTGTTGTCATAACGCTTCCACTTATGGTCTACGAGGGTACGTGGACAACACTCTCCCCTCTTGTTGCTATGCATCACCATGATCTCGCGTGTGCGTAGGAATTTTTTTGAAATTACTGCATTCCCCAACAGTGGCATCCGAGCCAGGTCTATGCGTAGATGTTATATGCATGAGTAGAACACAAAGGAGTTGTGGGCGTGGGTATATACATATTGCTTGCCGTCACTAGTTGATTCTTGATTCAGCGGTATTGTTGGATGTAGCGGCTCAGACTGACATTACACGTACGCTTACGCGAGACTGGTTCTATCGACGTGCTTCGCACACAGGTGGCTAGTGGGTGACAGTTTTGCCAACTTTAGTTGAATCGGATTCAATGAACATGGTTCTTTCTGAAGATCAAAAAGCAATCACTATACCGCGTTGTGGTTTTTGATGCGTAGGTAAGAACGGTTCTTGCTCAGCCCGTAGCAGACATGTAAAACTTGCAAAAACAAAGTAGAGGACGTCTAACTTGTTTTTGCAGGGCATGTTGTGATGTGATATGGTCAAGACATGATGAGATATAAATTGTTGTATGAGATGATCATGTTTTGTTGAAGTTATCGGCAACTGGCAGGAGCCTTATGGTTGTCTCATTATTGCATAAGATGCAAGCACCATGTAATTGCTTTACTTTATCGCTATGTGATAGCAATAGTTGCAAAAGCAATAGTTGGCGAGATGACCATGTGATGACACATTGATAAAGATCAAGATGATGGAGATCATGGTGTCATGCCGGTGACGATGGAGATCATGACGGTACTTTGGACATGGAGATCAAAAGGCACAAGATGATAATGGCCATATCATGTCACATATTTTTTATTGCATGTGATGTTCATCCTTTATGCATCTTATTTTGCTTAGTTCGACGGTAGCATTATAAGATGATCTCTCACTAAATTTCAAGGTATAAGTGTTCTCCCTGAGTATGCATCATTGCTACAGTTCGTCGTGCCGAGACACCACGTGATGATCTGGTGTGATAAGCTCTACATTCACATACAACGGGTGCAAGCCAGTTTTGCACACGCGGAATACTCGGGTTAAACTTGACGAGCCTAGCATATGCAGATATGGCCTCGGAACACTAGAGACCAAAAGGTCGAGGTGAATCATATAGTAGATATGATCAACATAGTGATGTTCACCATTGAAAGCTACTCCATCTCACGTGATGATCGGACATGGTTTAGTTGATATGGACCACGTGATCACTTAGATGATTAGAGGGATGTCTATCTAAGTGGGAGTTCTTTAGTAATATGATTAATTGAACTTTAATTTATCATGTACGTAGTCCTGATAGTATTTGCATAACTATTTTGTAGATCAATAGTTCGCGATGTAGCTCCCCGTTTATTTTTGATATGTTCCTAGAGAAAAATAAGTTGAAATATGTTAGTAGCAATGATGCGGACTAGCTCCGTGATCTGAGGATTATCCTTAATGCTGCACAGAAGTATTATGTCCTTGATGCACCACTAGGTGACAGAACTGTTGCAGGAGCAGATGTAGATGTTATGAACGTTTGGCAAAGCTCAGTATGATGACTACTTGATAGTTTAGTGCACCATGCTTTACGGCTCAGAACCGTGACTTCAAAACGTTTTGAACTCCACGGAACATATAAGATGTTCCAAGAGTTGAAACTAGTATTTCAGACTCATGCCCGAGTCGAGAGGTATGAGACATCTGACAATACTTTGCCTACACGATGGAGGAGAATAGCTCAACCAATGAGCATGTGCTCAGATTGTCTGAGTACTACAATTACTTGAATCAAGTGGGAGTTAATCTTCCAGATAAAATAGTGATTGACAGAGTTCTCTCATCACTATCACCAAATTACTGAAACTTCATGATGAACTATAATATGCAAGGGATGATGAAAGTAATTCCCAAGCTCTTCACGATGCTGAAATCAGCGAAGGTATAAATCAAGAAAAGCATCAAGTGTTGATGGTTGACAAGACCACTAGTTTCAAGTAAAAGGGCAAGGGAAAGAGAGGGAACTTCAAGAAGAATGGCAAGCAAGTTGCCACTCCCATGAACACGTACGACTACATCAACTGCGTTGTCATAACACTTCCGCTTACGGTACTAGGATCGGTCGATCGTGAAGACGTACGACTACATCAACCGCGTTGTCATAATGCTACCGCTTACGGTCTACGAGGGTACGTGGACAACACTCTCCCCTCTCGTTGCTATGCATCACCATGATCTTGCGTGTGCGTAGGATTTTTTTTGAAATTAATGTGTTCCCCAACACTTTTATGCTATACAAAAATTATATATCATTTCCAATCAACAATATGTCGTCCACATATAAGATCAGAAATGCTACAGAGCTCCCACTCACTTTCTTGTAAATACAGGCTTCACGGTAAGTTGATACGTCCATTTTGCATCATGCTTTTATATCAATATTTATTGCATTATGGGCAGTTATTACACATTATGTCACAATACTTATGCCTATTCTCTCTTATTTTACAAGGTTTACATAAAGAGGGAGAATGCCGGTAGCTGGAATTCTGTGCTGGAAAAGGAGCAAATATTAGAGACCTACCGTGTAATAACTGAATATTAAAAGAACAAATGATAAATGTTGTTCAACCTTTATGTGAATACCGCAATCGGAAGATGAAAACAAAAAATATTTAGAATTCTTGAGAACTAACAAAATAGCACAAAAATGCAAACCTAGAATAAGCAAACATACTTGTTGTAATGAATAGGCAAACAATTACATGGGCAACCTTAATTTGGCACATACAAATACACATATTCTGGGAGCCAGGTCATATGATTATTAGCAAGATTTTGTAAAAACACTATCTATGACTTCTGCATGACCAAGACGTCCGAACGTTTCAGTGGAGGCGGCAGTGAATAATCCTAGCAGATCTGGAAAAAAATGCAAGGCATGGTAGAGAGGGCCAAGAGAATTACAAAATGGGGAGGCTCGTCTTGGTGGCGGGAAGTCTCCGCAAAGCCCCACAGCCTTTTAGTACCATTTTGTGGCGGTTCCCCTTCATGGGCCGGCCCAGTTCGCGGTGTAGCGAGCGCCGGAGCTCCTGTTGAAAGCTGCGAGGTGTCCATCTTCTGGCCCATTAGGCCCGGCAACCCTAAAACTGTTCCTTCTGGGACCTCCTATTCAGGGCGGATCCTATTTGACGCCCGCAGGCGTCAGAAGGAAGCCGCGACGCCCACGGGCGATATGAGTTGGGCCGGCCCAGTTTGGGTTTCATGTGCGGGGTTCTTTTTTGTTCGCTGTTCGGTGGCAGCTCGCTTCTGTTTCGTACACTCTGCTGCGTTTCTTTTGTTTTTCTTTCTCTGGGTTTCTTCTTTCGTTTTCTGTTTAGATTTTTCTTTACTCTGTTTTTGTGGGTTTTTCTCTCTTCCAGGTTTGGTTTCTCCACTGGTTTTTGTTCCGAATTTTTCCTTCTTTTCAGATATCCTTTTCTTTGGTTTATTCTTTCGGTTTTTTGTTTATTTTTTTCGTTTTCTTCTCTTTTCTGTGTATTATACAAAGAGCTCACACGTGTATTTACTAAAATGTTCATCATACATTTAAGAAATTTTTTGTCGTAACTAAAATAATGTTCATTGTACTTTTTATAAATTATTCAATGTGTATTTAAAAATTGTTCAACGTATATCCCAAAAATGTTCACTGTGTATTTATATATTGTTCATCGTATATCACCAAATGTTCAGTGTGTATTTAAAAATTGTTCAACGTATATCCAAAAATGTTCACTGCATATTTAAATATTGTTCATCGTATATCACAAAATGTTCAATGTGTATTTAAATATTGTTCAGCATATATCCGAAAAATGTTCACTGCATATTTAAATATTATTTATCGTATATCACAAAGTGTTCAATGTGTATTCAAATATTGTTCAGCATACATACAAAATGGTCGATGTGTATTTGAGTATTGCTCAACGTATATTACCAAAATGTTCAATGTCTACAGAAAACTTGTTCATCCTATATAAAAAGTTTCAATAACTGTTTCGGAATTTCAAATTTCTGTTCAGGATTTTAAATTTGTTTTAACTTTTCCAAAAAAATGTTCAAGTTTGAAATTTGGTCACAATTTTCAAACATTATTCATATTTTTAAGAAAAGTTATTCACATTTTCTACAGGAAATGGAGAAATAAAACCGGATCTGCCGCTGTAATAAGTACTTTAACATTAACCCTGCAGTTGAGCTATGAATGGTTGCTAGTTCGACTGGTATTGCTTGCTGCTGTCGGTATTAAAGTAGTCGGTTCGACTCCACGTCCCTGTTTTTGTTTTTCTTGATATTTCCATCGGCGCTTGCGAATGGGCCGGCCCGTACGCGCGCTCGTTTCAGCGAAGGCTCAATCGTTTGCCGCTCGCGGGCGGCGAACAGGAGCTCCGCCTATTCAGCGCTGCAGGACCCCGTTAACGATCCGGCGCCTGCAGCGCTGCTATCATGGGCCGGCCCACTAGCATGCTGCCTTTAGTTTTTTTTATTTTTTTACGAAAATAAAAATATGAAATGAAGAAAGGTTTGCAGATTTAAAGAAAAAAAGTTCATCCATTTGAAAAAACATGTTCATATCTTTAAAAAAGGTTCATAAATTTTGAAAAAGTTCATCAATTTGTAAAAAAGTTCATTCAAATTGAAAAAAGCTCATCCAATTTAGAAAAAGTCATTAAATTTGAAAAGAGTTCATAGAAATTGAAAAAAGCTTCATGTATTTTTAGAAAAAGTTCATGGAACTGAAAAAAAGTTCATAAGTCAAAAAAAGTTCATTCATTTTCAAGACAAATGTTCATTAAATTTCAAAAAAGTTCATCAATATTCAAAAAAGTTCACAGAATTTTCAAAAAAAAAATCGGCAACCGGCGCCTAGATGGGCCGGCCCATTTACGGACGCCACAGGTGCCAGTTAACAAAATGCACGTTAACTGGCGCCTATGGCGCCAAATAGGAAATGCCGTTCCTTCTAGCCACTCTTCTACTACACATCACCCGAGAGAGACCCCGGTTCCGGACCTTCCGGTGACGTGGAGGCGGCGGCGGTAGGAAAAAAATTATATGAGATCAGGTCTCACGGTTAGCAGGTAAAACCCGTCCTGATGGATGACACGTGGCATTCATAAATCATAAAGCATCTAATCTCTCTCCCCTGATTTTAAATGGGGGGTGGGGGATACTTTGTGATTTATGAATGCCACGTGTCATCCATCAGAATGGGTCTCGCGTGAGACCTGGTCTCATAGAATTCTTTTCCACGGCAGTACCCACAATGTCGGCGGGGCAAGAATACTCCAGCTTTGCCACCGTCCATTACTTTCGGCCGCTGGACGCCAGCGACACCTCACGCTTGCCCTCTCTAGATCCGGCCGTGGCCGGACGCCGGCCTCGGCCCGTACCCGTACCGTACATCGACGTCAACTCCTTTCTCCACCCCAGGCGACCAGCGATGAAGACGACTGGCACTCTACGAGGTCATCGTCCGCACGCCAGACCCTCCAGATCCGGCCGCCGGACCCCAGCCCGGAACTCCTTCCCTCTAGCGTATGTTCTCTTACTCGACAGATGTTCCTTTTACTGCTATATATATGGATAAATTTTTGTCAATTAACACGCAAAATATCATAAATATATTCCTTCAGGCATTACTAAACAGTATAACTCAGCTAGTTAGGAGCCACCACAACGCTTTGCATCGCTAGCCGTCCGATTATCTAGAGCACTTTGCATCGCTAGCAATTAAGTCGCTCGATCTACGGTGCTTTGCCATCGCTAGCAATTAAGTCGATTGTTTTCTTTTTTGTTGCGGTATTTCTCTTGGGCCGCTGCTCCGTGGAGCTAGCTGGGCGAGCTGTGATTGATTGGGCCACGAATGCTTACTGGGCCGGTGGGTGAGTGCATTCAGCCCACCACATGAAGTGTAAAACGTGATCGTAACCCAAAAAGTAGTGCGTGCTTTCATCCCCAGCGGCCGTGAGCACTGCCAATGCTTTAATCTCTGAACTTTTTTTGTGAAATAATTGCTCTTACTTATTTGTCCCGGGAAACAGTAACTCCAAAAACATTGTCCCAAGAAACACTTTTATAGCCACCCCGTTGAGCTAAATTGTGAGATTCTTCATCACTATGGAATGAGGTTAATATGTTTTATTTTTTACCTCGTCTTGTGTGAGATGCACATGCAGACATGCCCATCACCTTTTGTTAGGGTTAAGTCAGGCATGCCAAGAAATATGTGCAAATCAACCGTAGATGATTCGTTAGTCCCGTCTGGATGCTTCTTTGGTAGTGGCATTGACATAGTCAATTTATCGTTTTTCTGTCTCTCAGTTGGTGAGGTTGGGATGTCTATCTCATATATGTACCTGTAGAAAGTATCCCATTATTTTCTTTAAAAAAACGTCTCCCATTATTTTCTTCAAAATAAAGTCTCCCATTATGTGAATAATTACCTCTCGATGTATATTCTCGGAAAGTAAGAAACACAAGTTTTGAATCACTCTATGGGTCTGGTTTGCAATAGTCCCCCACATTGCACTACTAACCATGCTACTTTGTGCAATTTATTATGCATGTAGGTCTAGATGACCATTTTGTTATTGAACCATCAGATATCTCAGAAACCACCGAGAGGTTTTGAGCCCTGAAAAGTTTGATGGCCTGAAAAGTACACAGTTCTCTCTTGCACTCTTTATGCAAGCCACGCCATAATCATATTAGCCGATATGAGGTGTAAAGAGGGAATCTCAAACATTGTGAAAGTTGTCGCTCACTATTGTATGTCTAAAAAACAAAAAATTTCCATACTCTTAGTTTCCATTTTATGCGTTATGTCGTAAGAAAAAGTTATCCACTGTCCAAATTGTTACTTGTTGTATATGCCTATGAAACAGTGAAAATGATCTTTTTCCCAATATTTACACGATATTCTAACTTCTTCATAAACGAACAGGCGCAGCAACGCGCGCGATCATGATCTAGTAGTTAGTAGAGTTACGTATCTTTGCGATGATGAAACATCGCCTTCTGTGGCGTCTCTTTGTCCCCAAAAGAAGGCGGATGTTGCCTGCAAATGAACCGAACGTTCAAGCAGAAGCTGCAAATGAACCGGACGTTGAAGCTGGTAATATCTTTTTACACGTGTTGCAAGATTTGCAGTAGGCTACTAGTTCAGTTATTAATCTATATGTTGTTCGTGCAGGTCCTATAGGTCCCATTTATCAGCCTCTCGTCGTTCCTAATCAAAATCTTCGAGATCAAATCAGTAGATCGGTGGTTGAGCTCACTGTTCTTGATCCTGATAGTGATTTTCCTGTACTTATTCCGGGCATTATTATCATGTTAGAACCAAACATGTGTGTCATGTTGTTTGGAGGGAATCTCATCCGAGATAACTATTCCTTTGGACTTCGTTTTCTTAATACTGATAGAACAAAAGATGTGTGTTTTCAGGACTTCACACTAATTACCACGCACTGCCTCTAAAGCACCATTATTGGCTTTGCTTCCTTGTAAAACAGAAGTGCAGTCATGTATTGAAATTCCGATTGGTTCAAATGTTTCTAGAAATGAAAGAGTCTTCCTTTATGTCATCAGATGTATCGATGACAAAAACTGTGTGCATTCAATAACAGAAGGCTCTGTAAAGTAAGTTCACTAATTTTGTGGTGCTTATATTTTCTAATTGAATCGTTTGATGGACTCTAATGCATGGCTAATGTTATTAGTTTTCCAGACCCGAGAGAATTTATTTGTGATTGTTCTCCAACGTTCTACTCTTGTTATGGAGGTCTTGTTTTTGATAGCTTTTTTTTTTTTAATCTAATCTAACTT
>NC_041392.1:634138673-634144827 GCF_002162155.2 Triticum dicoccoides | reverse complement strand
TTGTTTCCAAGTTGATCATATTCAGGAACTACTTCAACGACTCTCTCCAGGAGAAGTATTGTCCTTAAAATCACATTTATTGTGTGTGTGTGTGTGTGTGTGTGTGTGTGTGTGTGTGTGTTTGAATTTGCTGGCATGCTTATTTTATGGTCTTGTGCATGCAGAGCATCAGGGACATTTTAAAAAATCTGACAAACCCGAAGTTAAAGAGCTCATAACAGCTCTGATTTGACCAAGCTACTCTTTTACTCCCTTTGACCATCCTGGTGAGTCTTACTTGTCTCTTGGTAATACGGTTGTAATCAAATTTGTCTATGCATCAAGATGTAACACTGGGTGACATTTTTAGGTTTTTACTGGAAACAGACTTTACTCCCTTTGACCGTCTTAGCGAGAGTCTTGTCTGTTCTTGTTAATATGGCTGTGATCAAATTTATCTTTGCATTAACTTTGTACTACTGAAAAAACAGACCTATCATGCAATCGTCCTATACATTGTAAGAAAATGTTTAGTTGCTGCTTTGTGTAATGTTTGTTACATTCTTAGCAACACTTATGACACATTTATTATACTCACTCTGAATTTTTTCCCTGCAAATTATGTGTCACCTTTTACCAACAATTATGCTACTATTTTGTTGATCAAAGGCTTGTCCTAATGAGGTCTAATATGCAGAGTGAAAAGACAGAGGGAGTATTAACTGTAAAGTGTCTGCAGGCTTATATTTTAAGGTTTTATGCATGCAGATTATTGGCGACATTTGTAAAAATCTGAGAAATTCGAAGCTACTGTTGACAAGCTACTCTTTCTTCGTTGCTCCATCCTGGTGAGAGTCTTGTCTCTTGGTAATAGATTGTGATCAAATTTGTGTTTGCATCAAGTTACATTGGTTGACATTTTTACTGGGAAATAGTTTGTGTTATTGATAATGTATAATGCTATGCCGCTGTTTTTTCACCAAATCTTAATTTTGCGTATTTCTTGGTAAAGGCTGTGAATTCCTAGGACATAATTGGGTGCTAGAGTGCTGCTGGATCTGACCTATCGTAATTGTAGGCTTTGGAGGAGATGAGCAATATCAGCGACTCCACCTTGGGAAAGATGGGGAACGAGTGTGCAAGATTCTCTAATAGAACTATCTTACGATGTTGTACCTATTAAGTAAGTTGGGTCTTATCGTGTATGCCTGCCGAATCATGAGCTGCTTAATGGTAGTGCCGCTTTTTGTGCCCACACTCCACTCTACCACGGTGTTCTAGCTGCTTGTTATTGTATCAAAATGGAAGTTATGGTAATCAGGTCGAATATGTGAACAAAACGTCGCACTCCTATTTGCCTAGCCATGATTGAACAGCCTACCGGTTATGCTGTCTGTTTTATTTGTATTGTACTAGTTCTTTATTGTATTATATCTTAATCTATATTAGATATATATAATAGAGAAATCTTGATTTGTCTAGTCATGACTATATCGTCATCATCTATTTTCCCCAGTCCTTCTAGATGAACAAATAAAGAAGAATTACTATATTTTGGAATGTTTGGTCCATTGTGAGCGTTTCGGTGGCCGAGCTCAGCTGCGCCTGTTATCCTGTGCGTTGGCATGTGGATCCTGAAAATGCGCATTGGTACGATGCTGTAGAAAATGGGGTCTAATGCGTGAATACAGTATGGCACTTGTGATTTTGAAATTTAGAGGCCGCTTTCGTCAGGATGGAAAACTGGCACGTGGCACAGGTCATGTGTTCGATATATTAGCACAGGACCTGCTGTTGCCCCGGCTAGCTACCATGGAGGAGCTTCAGCCGTAGGGTGTAGGGACGGCTACCTACGTGACTACTAAATGCACGGCGCCGAGCAGCGCGGCCCTTGAGCGCCACCATGGGCGCAGACGGCCGCGTCGGATGGAGAAGCGGATGCTAAGAAGTGGAGCAGCCCTGGCGCCGCCGCCTTACCTTAGGGGCTGCCATGGCTAGCTAGCCGTGTCTTCTTATTCTTTCGGGCAGCATCAGGCTACTGATTGTCTGCCAAGACTAGTCATAGGCAAGCGCCCGATTTGCCAAGACCCACTGCTTCTGTCGACTAGATAATTGCTTCTGTACAATAATAAGACCTTTCCGTAGAAGAGAAACATTATCATGAGTATACATGATTTTAACACATCAGCGTTGTGTTTCTGGGAATATAATTATACAAACTAGATAACACCCCGCGCGTTGCTGCGGAGAATTAGTGTAGCAAGTTCCAAAATTTTATTAGGCGTATTCCTAAAGGACAAATAAGATATGGGAATGAAATGAATTTACCGCCCAAGTGGGGTGCTTGTCAGCTCGCGCAAACCACAATTTCAAAATGATAGATCCATATTGTTTCAGTCTCGCAAATTACAGAAAGCTTGTCAACCAATGAAACAATTGTAGTAAGGCATTCATTCTTCAAAGTACCATCACAAAGTTCCAACAATAATTAGATGTATGGTTTATGGATTGTAATGCACTTTCTGGACCAGAACTCCTTCCCCATGCAAGCAAACTTACAACACAGTTACACAGACATCATGGGTGGAAGCAGATGGACTAAAACTTGCAGCCAAGGCTACAGCTGCTAGATTGACCATGACAGAACCTGGACGCTGGGAAATCAGAAGCCTTCTAGTACATTTTTGTGCCATTGCAAGTCCTTACACAGTCGGCAATTAAATGTTGCTGCAATTGAGTATTCCATAGCAGTTAAAATATCACTTGAGGACAATAGTTTAAATGCTCATATGTTGAGTTGTCCCTATAAAAGGCAATGCCCCTTTAGTCAGGTTATCACTCATGTGCATCAGCAGGACACTATTATTACTAATGTATGACAATAAAATGAGATGAAGCGAACTTGATATATTGTACAAAGATAGATACAGATCAAAAATAAAACAGGATGTCCAGTTTAAATAAACTGAATGTGATAACCAAATTCCATACATACAAATAATTTTAATATCACATAATCTGTTGCATGGTGAGATATTGCTCCAGATCTTAGGAATATATGTATATATACAACAAACAACTGGAACAATAAAAAGACCATTACTGTCCTCAAATTGTGCGTACCAAAAAATAGTAAATACACACATTTGGCAGGTCTGCAACAACATGCTTTAATCATTGTTTGCGGCAGCTTCACCTACAATGTTACACTGAAGGAGATATATAGGGTAGCTGATACAAAGGAGATGCGACTTGGTACATGAACGTAAGAAGAATATGTTGAGTATACATATTTCAACAGAATATGACCTGGTTATGTTATTGTGAAGATACGTGCAGGAATAAGATTGGACATAAGACACTTGGTAGTGCATCAATATATTTAGCGCTAGCGAAACGCTTTTGAAATCGCACACTTCTCGGATGTATGCATCAAACTTATGAATACAATGGCTGGTGGCAATAGTATATACTTTAGTAAGATTGTTGCTCCACTCTGTTTTTTATGGTACAACTTGTCGATAGACATTCAAAACCAATCTGCACATAGAAGTATAAAAACAAAGTTTTTCCCTACAAAATTGCAAATAATGACATGCTATATGAACTAATGAATTTGTTATCGATGACGGCATCAATGTATCAAATACATATTCAGTTGGTAGTGGAGCATAAAGATTACCTATATTTATTTTCAATCACAATCTGGCACCATTTTCATCAAAGACCATGTTGATATAGATTAAAGCATCTGTACAAAGAAACATTAAACAGATTAGGGGTTTTATAACTGGCAAGCCAATGCAGCCCAAGATGGTCCGGTACTTGCCCCGCAAATAAAAGGTAAATCATAAGTTAAAAAAATTCCCAAGAATATCAGTCAAACGTATCTAAATCAATTGCAGCAACATTTATCACTGAAGAAATTATAGGAATTCAGTGGGAGGGAAAGAACAAAGAAGGGCAAGAATAGGAGGCTCATAGATATTTGTCCCATGTAGGAGACGGGAAGACAGGAACCTGGAAGACGTGAACCTGACCATCATGACATGATTTTGGATCAAAGGCACGCGACGCCGCTCCACTGTTTGAAGGGGCATGGGAAGTCTCATCTGGGTAGTAGGGCGGCTATGGAGCTTGGTCTCGAGGAGGCAGAGTCGCTGCGATGGCCGAGGTCCCATGCGTGTGCTACAACTCTCGGCGGAGGATCTGGCCGGAGCACGTGGATCCGTGGAGGGCGACGCGCTACGCGCCTGAAACAACCATCGATGGGGAAGTTCAACCCTTGTCGTCTGGAGGCGGCGGTGTGAGGAGCGCTGGGTTGCATTGCTCGTCTGGTGGTGGCTGACGGCATCACTCATTCTGCGGGGATACATATGGAAGGCTGGAAGAGTAATGAGGAGAGAGGACCGATGGGATTCTCATCGGTTATGGAAGATGGAAGAGGCCCGCTGCAGTTAATTACCTGAGTTGAATCACGGGATCGTTGAAAGAATGAAATCAGTGCTACCATAATTAAATGGATCAATCTCCCGTGTCCCGAGTAGGCAGAAGGGAATCTCACGCAACAACTACTGCATGCATTGTCCTTTTCCACCGCTGGTTTTGCATGCATGCTTGAATTAATGCCAAATGCTAATTTGATCTTTTTTTCTACTGCTGGTGTGGCAAGGTGAATGCTGACGTGGCATGAAGCTGATGTGGACAGTGTGCATGTTGAGAGAATAGGTAGAAGTGGGGAGCAACTTCTTAATGTTAGATGTGCTCAGTTTGCATACATGGACAGAAAATTATGCTTCCATACTTCCATGGACATACAATTTACATTGAATGCATGCTCAAACAAACTGGTAATTGCTCCTATTAGCTTCCCACTTGTTGTATGGGATGTGACAACGCACAGACGCAGCCCTCAAGTCGCTGCATTTGGCATAGCTCATGGGGTGCAGATTATTTTGGCGCACAAGCAACACATCGGTCTGCTTCCATTGGCTTGAAGAAGTCACTCATCCATGCGGTGGTGGTTCAAACATGAGTAAATTTTGCTTCCGACGAGGTTGTGCTTCCAGCGCTGTCCAAATCACTCCTGAATTGCTTGAAGCAAATCATCGCTCCAACCGAAGCAATAGAAGGTTTGATTGGAAGCATGCAAGAGGTATGTCTGGGGAACTAGTGTGGAAGAACAAAAATATTGCCGAAGCATATAATTTGGCATTTTGAAACAATAATAAAGTAGGATGGAATATACTACAATCAAGACATGACTATAATTGTTTGCTTGCATGAGAAGAATGGATAAAAAAACCATACATACAAGCTCCGTTTGCAAGATGACAATACGACACATGACATAGAACATGAGCTATATATACAAGAGCTCAATTGCATTCACAGAACAATGAAATTTGAAGCAAACTAGTATTGTGGCCAACAGGGGGATGGATGTTTTGTGTCACCAAAATAAAAATTGATCAAATTTTTATAACCTACAGAAGCAAATTATATAGAGTTCAGAAGCATATATATTTGCAATTTTAGATGATGCATAATAAAGAAGCATGAACATGGTACTTCAGGAGCAGAACTAGTTTTGGATGGAAGCATGGAAACTATATAACATTGTAACGACAATGAATATTACTGCCAGGACTTTGATGCATATTATTGTGATGTGCATACAAAATTAACAAAACTTCAGTGACCAGTTACATGTGAGATAGAACCATGATATGAACATAAGAATCAAGATTAGAGGACTAGGCACCTAGGTCTAGGTCTAGTGAGCTCATGATGCATGTGAGGGAAGCGGGCGAATCCTACAATTTTCCTCGCTTGCTGTCTTCGTTCCTCAACTGAGATGACGCTCCAACGTGGTGGCCCGAACCTAGTGGAGATGCCAAGGACGGCGACGGGGTTGGGAGCTCACTCATGCATGTCATGGATAAGGCCAAATGCAGCCAACGGATGTGACGACATACTGGTGCAGTGGATCGCGCAACCACTCACTGATTCAAGGTGGAGATCTGGGCAACGAGGAGCTCGGGGATGCAGATGGATCGGGAGCAGCTGAGATGGGGATGAGGGACGGGTGGGTTTGGGGCAGCTAAAATCGGTCGGCTTTGGAAACACATTGACTAAGGGCATCTCCAGCGTCAACCTACAAATTTCCTCCCGC
>NC_041392.1:634132900-634138344 GCF_002162155.2 Triticum dicoccoides | reverse complement strand
CATGGATGACGGAGGATACCATCCAACCGTAGCCTGTATATGCCCGCCAACAAATTCAAATTCAAATCTACGCCGATCCACACAACACGCTGGATCACACCTGTGCCGGATCGCATCCCCGATCACAACCAAAAGGAGGCAAACATGCTTAGTTTTCACATGTTCGAATCCAAAAGAACATCAGTCCGGCAGTCCGTGCATTTTTACCCTACCGGGCCGACCATCCCAGTGATAACCCACAAGTATAGGGGATTAATTGTAGCCTTTTTCGATAAATAGGAGTGTCGAACCCAAAGAGGAGCTAAAGGTAGAACAAATATTCCCTCAATTTCTATCGACCACCGATACAACTCTACGCATGCTTAACATTCGCTTTATCTAGAACAAGTATGAAACTAGAAGTACTTTGTAGGTGTTGTTGGATAGGCTTGCAAGATAATAAAGAGCAAGTAAATAAAAGCTAGGGGTTGTTTAGATAAAGACACCACTAAGTTAGTTTCAGTAGAGAGCTTTTTGTCATGAGAAAGTTATTTGTCCCTAGACAATTGATAACTAGACCGGTAATCATTATTGCAATTTTAGTTGAGAGAGAGACATAAGCTAACATACTTTCTCTTCTTGGATCATATGCACTTATGATTGGAACTCTAGCAAGCATCCGCAATTATTAAAGATCATTATGGTAAAACCCAACCATAGCATTATAAGGCATCAAGTCCTCTTTACTCCCATACGCAAACAACCTACTTACTCGGATTTGTACTTCTGTCACTCACGCCACCCACCATAAGCAAATCATGAACATATTGCAAACCCTACATTGGGTATCTCTCACGCTTGCGCGACACGAAGAGCACCATAGGACATCACCAATGATAAAAACATGCAACTCAAACCAATCACGATCATCAATTAACACATAGGACAAAATGAATCCACTCAAACATCATAGGATAGCCATACATCATTGAGAAATAATATATAGCATTGAGCACCATGTTTAAGTAGAGATTACAGTGGGTAAAAGAGGGGTTACACCGCTGCATAGAGGGGGAAAGAGTTGGTGATGACGGCGGTGAAGTTGTTGGTGTAGATCGTTGTCGCGATGATGGCCCCGACGGTGTTTCGGCGCCACTGGAAGAGAGGGGGAGAGGGCCCTGCTACCTCTTAAGCACTGCATTGGTTTTCCCTTGAAGAGGAAATGGTGATGCAGCAAAGTAGCGTAAGTATTTCCCTCAGCTTTTGAGAACCAAGGTATCAATCCAGTAGGAGACTACATGCAAGTCCCTCGTAACTACACAAACAAATAAGAACCTCGCAACCAATGCGATAAAGGGGTTGTCAATCCCTTCACGGTCACTTACGAGAATGAGATCTGATAGAGCTAATAAGATAAATATTTTAGGTATTTTTATGATATATATAAGAAAGTAAAGATTGCAAAATAAAATAGATTGGAAACTTATATGATAAAAGATAGACCCGAGGGCCATAGGTTTCACTAGAGGCTTCTCTGAAGATAGCATAAGTAGTACGGTGGGTGAACAAATTACTGTCGAGCAATTGATAGAAAAATGCATAATTATGAGAATATCTAGGCATGATCATGCATATAGGCATCACGTCCGCGACTAGTAGACCGAATCGATTCTGCATCTACTACTATTACTCCACACATCGACCGCTATCCAGCACGCATCTAGAGTATTAAGTTCATAAGAACAGAGTAACGCATTAGGCAAGATGACATGATGTAGAGGGATAAACTCAAGCAATATGATATAAACCCCATCTTTTTATCCTCGATGGCAACAATATAATACATGCCTTGCTGCCCCTGCTGTCACTGGGAAAGGACACCGCAAGATTGAACCCAAAGCTAAGCACTTCTCCCATTGCAAGAAAGATCAATCTAGTAGGCTAAACCAAACTGATAATTCAAAGAGACTTGCAAAGATAACCAATCACACTAAAAGATTTCAGAGAAGAATCAAATATTGTTCATAGATGAACTTGATCATAAACCCACAATTCATCGGATCTCGACAAACACACCGCAAAATCCAAGAAGAATTACATCGAGTAGATCTCCAAGAAGATCAAGGAGAACTTTGTATTGAGATCCAAAGAGAGATAAAAATCCATCTAGCTAATAAGTATGGACCCGAAGGTCTGTGGTAAACTACTCACACATCATCGGAGAGGCTATGGTGTTGATGTAGAAGCCCTCCGTGATCGATTCCCCCTCCGGCCGTGCTTCATAAAAGGTCCCAAGATGGGATCTCTTGAGTATAGAAGGTTGTGGCGGTGGAAATAGGGTTTCGTGATGCTCCCGGATGTTTTCGGGGTATATGGATATATATAAAAGGAAGAAGTAGGTCGATGGAGCTGCGAGGGGCCCACGAGGGTGGGGGCATGCCCAGGGGGGCAGGCGTGCCTCCCTGCCTCGTGTCCACCTCGTTTCTTTCTTGACTTCTACTCCAAGTCCCCTCGATCACATTTGTTCCAAAAAAACTCTCCCGAAGGTTTCATTCCGTCTAGATTCCGTTTGATATTCATTTTCTGTGAAACACCGAAATAGCCAAAAATACAGCAATTTGCACTAGGCCTTGGGTTAGTAGGTTAGTCCCAAAAATAATATATAAGTATGTAAATAAGCCCATTAAACATCCAAAACAGATAATATAATAGCATGGAACAATCAAAAATTATAGATACGTTGGAGACGTATCACGACCCCCTTTTTCTTTTTCTTCCTTGACCTTCTCCCTAGATGGGAGCAGGGTTTCCCCTCTGGGCCTCGGCTGGGGCGAGAGCCCCTCCGAGGTTGGATCTGTCTCTCTGTCTCTCTCTGTTTCTGCATTCCAAATTCTGGCCTTTCACTGTTTCTTATATTCCCGGAGATCCGTAACTCCGATTGGGCTGAAATTTTAACACGATTTTGTATCTGGATATTGGCTTTCTTGCGGCGAAAGAAGGCCACCAACCACCTTACGGGGTGGCCATGAGGGTCAGGGGCGCGCGCCCCGGGGCACGCCCCTGCCTCGTGGCCCCCTCGGGCATCGTCTCGCGTTGATTCTTCTTCCCAAAAATCACATATATTCCAAAAAAATCTTCGTAAGTTTTTATCCCATTTGGACTCCGTTTGATATGGATTTTCTGCGAAACAAAAAACATGCAACAAACAAGAACTGGCACTGGGCACTGGATCAATATGTTAGTCCCAAAAATAGTATAAAAAGTTGCCAAAGGTTGCCAAAAGTATATGAAAGTTGTATAATATTGGCATGGAATAATCAAAAATTATAGATACGACGGAGACGTATCACCCAGCAAGATGCTTAATCCTCAATCAAGGAGGTGTCGCCACCGCCGCGTAGGCAGCCTCCGTGTTAGCGTCCACCTCCACCTCCGTCGCGTCCTCATCTTCCGTCGCCGCCAACTCATCTTTCTGCCGCTCCAGCATCTGGTAGCAGATGATTGCACGATAATTCTAGCGTCGGCATCCAAAGAGTCGATATTCAAGGTCAATATCTTGGCGTCCTCCGCATTGGCGGCGATCTTCACCCTCTTTTTCTCGAGTGCGGCCTTCTTCTCCTCGAGCGTGATCTTCCTCTCTTCGATCATGGTCCTCCTCTCTTCGAGCTTGATCTTCTTCTCTGTCGCCTCCATCAACTGCTTGAACCTCTCCGCCTTCCTCTCCAACTTGATGTCCAAGCGCCTCACACATGTCTCTTCCTTCTTGGCCAAGATCTCCTCGAACCTCCCCGTTAGCTTTGCCGCCGCACCTTCTCGCTTCGCCCTCTACTCCTCCCACTGCTTGCCCCGCAGATTTCTTCTAACCTTCTTCGACGGTTCTTGGGTCGGGTTGGTAGAGTCATCAGTTTCTTCCTATTTGGCTTGGGCGGTGGTCTTGGCAATGAAAAGGTTCCACTTTGGCTGCCCATTCAACTTCAACCAACAATGCATGATAGTGAAGGATTCTTCTCCAACTTCTTGTACACCACACAAGCACGAGTAGGCTACAAAGTGAAACAATGAATATTCGTCTAGTGAGCAACAAAACAATACATGTCTGGCTAGTGATCAACAAAACTAAAGCATATCCGGCTAGTGATCAACAAAACTAAATCATATCCATCTAGTGATCAATAAAACTAAAGCATATCCGGCTAATCAACAAAACTGAAGCATATCCAACTAGTGATCAACTTACTTACTCGGTGATTTGTGCATCGCTAGGCCATCGTGTGATGATATGCTTCAAGTGCCCGCAGTACTTGGAGACGGCCTGTTGGATGGTCTACCATCGATGGTCGAGGGACTTCCACTCACGGTTGCGGATCAATCCGTCGGAGTAGGGTGCGAAATTCTTGTGCTCATGGAACCATATGTGAATGTTTCTCCAAAAGGTTGTGCCCTTTTACTCCGTGCCATGGACCAGATAAAGGCTGGCGAACAACCATGTGTCGCACAGCAGATTTTCCTCTCGCATGTTGAAGCTTTCTCCTCTACCTTCTTCTTTGGGTCGCCGGCTGTATCATTCGGATCATCGTTGTTGTCGTCGCCGTCGTCGTTGTCCTGCCCCCCCCCCCCTCTGAATTCTGCTCCCTGACGGCCCAATGTTGTTGTTGATGTGTGCCATCACCGGTCTGGGTGTAGGACTGCTACTGCTGGTATTTGCCGGACTGGGTGGGATCCAAGTCTTCCACCTGCCCGTCCTCATAGCCCCCTCCTCCTCCCTCGCCTCCGTCGTGGATGATATCAAGCATCTCCCTTTCCACGTTGTACGCTAGCTCCCCCACTCTCGGCATTGCAGCAAATAGCGCGCAGGCACCCATCTGCTCTCTGCCCGCCGTCCCCGCCCGAACGATCAATGCTGATGAATACTCAGAGAAGAGCGGCACCACATTAACATCGACGATGTAAGGATCCGTACCGGCGGGGTTTGCAAGCTACTTGGTGATGTAGTAGTATAGAGGCTTGTAAGGCTCTAGCCATGACGCCATCTGTACAGTGGGCGCACCCGTCTGACGGCAACCGCATGACCTCGCCGACAGCCCCGTCCGCCACGCCCACAATGCCCATCGCCACCACCAGCCCCCCCGGCGGCCAGACGGTTCTTCAGGTTCTCCTCCTTTACGGCCTTCGCTTTGACGCAGCGTTTTGCTGCGTCTCCGAGCTGATCTTTCGGGTGAGCGTGATGCTCAGATCCTCCGGCACCTCCGCCAGCTCCATCTCTGACAGGTTCTTCCGCGGATCCATGCGTCGGCGACGGAGGTAAGGAGAGGGGTGGGAGCAAAGAGCGGGAATAGGGCGGAGAGCGGCGGGGAGTGGAAGAAGAGAGTGGGGGATTTTGACGCGGATACACTGCGGGATACTACAAAAGCGTGGGCTCGGCCTTCCTTTTGGGCGGGCCAGGGGGCGGAGAGCGACTTTCGCGT
>NC_041392.1:634121467-634132616 GCF_002162155.2 Triticum dicoccoides | reverse complement strand
CGTCTGGACCGCTCCTCGGATCGATACAGGTTGGCGTCAGATGGCTCCTGCGGTCCGAATAGCTCGATCCGGACGGTTACGGAAGGTTTGCAGGTTGGCGTTGGAGATGCCCTAATATTTGGAAGCAATCTCGGCCATGAGATGAAAACACACATGATGTTTCACGGCTGGTCTAACGAATGGATCCGGCTTGGCTGCTCCCTTCCCATGCTCTCATCCGTGCTTCCACTTCATCCTACGGTTGTCTTTTTTCCTTTTTTCTTTCTTATCTAATCATACGGATGGGCACATGCGGGGGAGCAGGAAAGTCTCATCCCTAACGAATGCCACATATCAGACTTATGTTAGGAAGTCTCTCTCGGAATAACTGCGTGGGCCATGTTAGATTTAACACCAATACAGTAGGGAAATGAATTTCTGAATTCCCTACATACTTGATTTGCTTACCAAATCCTTCCTGTTATTGATATTGATTGATGGGGTAAATGACAAACCATTTGTCCTGGTATAAATATGAGAAGAGTCGGTTAGATAGAAAAGCATCCAAATACTGTACAATGAAAGTAGATAAGTTATTAAATTTCATTTATTTTTACTCTTATGGTACCCCCGCTTCCTCAGATAGAGGAAGAAATTGTCGGGACCTTTTTTTAGCCATTGTACCATTTTACATCCAGTATCATTGTTCTAGAAAATACATTTGTTGCTTCAAAAAAAAATTCATGCTGTTTGTAATACCTAGGGATTTGATCATCAAAACGTACGTGGTTTGTTGAGGTCTTTGCAATTTTTTAGTGGAAGTACTAGTTTTGATGAAATCCTTGTTTTGGGAGAAATGTTTGAAAGGAAATTCTGATGTAGTCCTTTTTGTTTTGCGAGAAATTTTTGAAATGACGAGGCGAGTTCGCAATGGATCGAATCCGGCTTGCCGCCTGCTGCACATGTAAAAAAATGCTAAGGCCCAACCAAGCCGACATTGAGCGTGGCATTCGTCACGTTCCAGGCATATGAGCCAGCCATGCCTGGGATCTGCCTCATAATGGCCCGGATTTAGGTAGAAAATGGCAATGCCTTCTCAGATCTCAGAATCCATCGCCTTAGGTCAGAATCCATGGATTTAGGCGGGAATTAGGCTGCTTGTCTGGTTTCAGACTAGATTTTAGGTCGGATGCCTCTGGCTTGTTTATGTACTGGGTAGTTTTCAGGCTTTGGGTCGTTGCTTTCTTGCTTCACTTACGTAGTAGGAGGCCTTGGGCTTTTTTTGCATGTCTTGACGAGTACAAGCTGGTAGATTTTAATACCGACACGATACCAACTTTCTCCAAAGGGCGCAGTTGTTTGCCTCCTGCACTTTGGAACAGCTGCTGCTCATCCTTGATTTTGAACACGCGTGAATGAATTTCTGAATTCCCAACATACTTGATTTGCATAGGAAATAAAATCTTCTCCTTGTGAGGTTACATTTTGGCTGATGCATTGGGTGGGTCTATAGTATTGTGTATGTATGTAGTATATAGTAAAGGAGCTCCGCATCCGGCTCCTGGCACCTCCAGAAGTGTGGGAAGAGGATGTAGAGAGAACCTTGCACTAAAACAAAAATCACTTAGAATTGTTTTTCTAATTATTTCTTCATCTTTACCATATTAAATTATTATTAATTCCTACCACAATGATAAGGGTGCTTCGTACCACTACACGCCTAAGCTAAATGGTACAAAATGCTAGGCTTTCTTTGTTGGCTGTTTTTTTATCTAGGTCAATTGGTCACTATGAATAAATCTCACAAGTGTGCCAATAAAAGAGAACACAATCAATAGTGATTTCTCTTTTTTATCTACGCCAATCTAAATTCGTGAAACTTGATACAAATGTGATATTAATAGTGATTTCTCTTTTTTACTTTGGGAAAAACCATATTATTCCAAATAATCATTATATCTCATGAAGAGTGGTGTGATCAGTCCAACCTGTGCTTCATGTAGCGCAGTGCATCCTCACGGTATCGTGACTCCCGTGCATTCAACTCAATGTCTATGCATATGTACAATAATGCAAACCATACAAATTCAATTAGATGTTACTACAACTCCGCATTTCAAAAAAAATCCATCATTACTTTCCTTAAGATGAATGGGCGCAGCAACGCGCGCCTCTTTGGTCTAGTGGAGATGTAAAACTTGGAGCGTACTAGATGGACCTGGCGAATTAGAACAAGGTCTGCATATGCATGTCTGGCCCGCTACTCCAGCAACTAGTTTAGGCTGATCACCGAATTTTAATGTATGAAGATATAAGAACCGAATGGATCTCAAGGAGAGTTGACTGCCGGGATAACAAGTGCAAGCGCGCACCCATACCAAAGTGTTGGGACAACATCATCGACTAACACATCTAGAGATTCACCTTGGACATCGTCTGAGTTACCCTCTAACTCATATTCCAAGTATTCACGGTCACAAAAAGTTAAGAACATGCATCAATTTCTATGAATCTTATGCTTGCATAATTGATACTCCTAAAAAAACTTGATTGTATTGAACATCTCAACACTGCAAATGCGGGCTATTTACCAACCGAAACATGAGGGTGTGAGGGCTCTTAACTGCCACAGAAGTATCTCACCAACTGAATAGTCATGTGAATGCACCGTAGAAAAGATACTCTATCACGTTACTTTTTTTGTTCATCTCTACACATTCCTCTATGCTAAGTATGTTGACTTCTAGTGATGCGTGCCTCTTCCCCACAAACAGTCGTTGTGAACTAATTAACAGGTGGTTGTAGTCCGTGGTGCAGTCGCATATTCTTCAGCTTAACAGGTCGTATAGGTGGGCACACCTTAATCCATGACACCCTCAGACACCTCTTCCTCGGTTCAAGTCTCTCTCTCTCTCTCTCTCCCTCTGTGTGTGTGTGTGTGTGTGTGTGTGTGTGTGTGTGTGGAATAGTAGGTAAGGTCGTTTTGGATCTTGACCAGTCGATGGAGCTTGTAGCCCTACTTGGTTCTGAATTTAGGTTGTTGTGATGGAGTAACTAGTGTTGTGATCCGTTGTTGATAATCTTCTAAGTCAGTGTGGTCCATATGTAGGATTTAGGTTGTTGTGATTTTGCTATAAAATCTAGTGCATAGTGTTCCTATGCATGCCTTGTTGGGGAACGTAGTAATTTCAAAAAAAATTCTACGCACATGCAAGATCATGGTGATGCATAGTAACGAGAGGGGAGAGTATGTCTACGTACCCTCGTAGACCGAAAGCGGAAGCGTTTATCAACGCGGTTGATGTAGTCGTACACCTTCACGATCCGCCCCGATCAAGTACCGAACGTAAAACACCTCCGCGTTCAGCACACGTTCAGCTCGATGACGTCCTCGCCTTCTCGATCCAGCAAGAGGGGCGAAGTAGTAGATGAGTTTCGGCAGCACGACGGCGTGGTGACGGTGTTGGTGAAGAACAATCTTCGCAGGGCTTTGCCTAAGCACTACGAAAACTATTACAGAGGATAAACTAGAGGGGACGGAGTAGCCGGCACACGGCTTGGTGTTTCTTGATGTGTCTTGGGTGCTAGCCCTACCCTTCTATTTATATGTTGAGCCTTGGGGTCGAAACTTGGAGTAAAAGTCTCCACAAAGTCGGTTTCACCCGAAAGGCAAGAGTCCTTCTCGGACTCCAGGGCCAGACGTCAGGGTTCCCGGCGTCTGGACCCAGACACCAGGGACCCTGGCGTCTGGCCCCTGGACTCCGCAAAACTTCCCTTTGCGCTTTCCAAAAACCTTGTGGGCTTTCCCGTTTGGCCCAAATAAAGTGTTCTCATACCCAAACATTTCGGGAAACATCCGGAACCCCTTCCGGTGAATTCCGGAACCCTTCCGGTGACCAAACACTATTATCTCATATATCAAACTTTATCTTCGGACCATTCCGGAGTTCCTCATCATGTCCGTGATCTTATCTGGAACTCTAAACAACATTCGGTTACGAACATACATAACTCATAAATACTATATCGTCAACGAACGTTAAGCGTGCGGACCCTACGGGTTCGAGAACTATGTAGACATGACCGAGACACTTCTCTGGTCAATAACCAATAGCAGAACCTGGATGCTCATATTGGCTCCTACATATTCTACGAAGATCTTTTATCGGTCAGACCGCATAACAACATACGTTGTTCCCTTTGTCATCGGTATGTTACTTGCCCGAGATTCGATCGTCGGTATCCCATACCTAGTTCAATCTCATTATCGGCAAGTCTCTTTACTCGTTCCGTAATACATCATCCCGCAACTAACTCATTAGTTGCAATGCTTGCAAGGCTTAAGTGATGTGCATTACCGAGAGGGCCCAGAGATACCTCTCCGACAATCAGAGTGACAAATTTATCGGAATATCGGAAGATATCTTGAACAGTGCTCCTACCCAAACATTTCGGGAAACATCTGGAACCCCTTTCGGTGAATTCCGAAACCCTTCCGGTGACCAAACACTATTATCCCATATATCAAACTTTATCTCCGGACCATTCCGAAGTTCCTCGTCATGTCCGTGATCTTATCTGGAACTCCGAACAACATTTGGTTACCAACATACATAACTCATAAATACTATATCGTCAACGAACGTTAAGCCTGCGGACCCTATGGGTTCGAGAACTATGTAGACATGACCGAGACACTTCTCTGGTCAATAACCAATAGCGGAACCTGTATGCCCATATTGGCTCCTACATATTCTGCGAAGATCTTTATCGGTCGAACCGCATAACAACATATGTTGTTCCCTTTGTCATCGGTATGTTACTTGCCCGGGATTTGATCGTCGGTATCTCAATACCTAGTTCAATCTCGTTACCGGCAAGTCTCTTTACTCGTTCCGTAATGCATCATCCCGCAACTAACTCATTAGTTACATTGCTTGTAAGGCTTAGAGTGATGTGCATTACCGAGAGGGCCCAGAGATACCTCTCCGACAATCGGAGTGACAAATCCTAATCTTGATCTATGCCAACTCAACAAGTATAATCGGAGACACCTGTAGAGCACCTTTATAATCACCCAGTTATGTTGTGACATTTAGTAGCACACAAAGTGTTCCTCCGGTATTCGGGAGTTGCATAATCTCATAGGCATAGGAACATGTATAAGTCATGAAGAAAGCAATAGCAGTAAACTAAAATGATCAAGTGCTAAGCTAACGGAATGGGTCAAGTCAATCACATCATTCTCCTAATGATATGATCCCATTTATCAAATGACAACTCATGTCTATGGTTAGGAAACATAACCATCTTTGACCAACGAGCTAGTCAAGTAGAGGCATTCTAGTGACACTCTGTTGGTCTATGTATCCACACATGTATCATGTTTCCGGTTAATACAATTCTAGCATGAATAATAAACATTTATCATGATATAAGGAAATAAATAATAACTTTATTATTGCCTCTTAATACGTCCATTTTGCATCATGCTTTTATATCGATATTTATTGCATTATGGGCTGTTATTTCACATTATGTCACAATACTTATGACTATTCTCTCTTATTTTACAAGGTTTACATAAGGAGGGAGAATGCCGGCAGCTGGAATTCTGGGCTAGAAAAGGAGCAAATATTAGAGACCTATTCTGCACAACTCCAAAAGTCCTGAAACTCCACGGAACACCTTATAATAAATAATGAAAAATCCTCGCCAAAGATGAAGACCAGGGGGCCCACACCCTGTCCACGAGGGTGGGGGCGCCCCCCTAGGGCGCCCCTACCTCGTGGGCCCCCTGGTGGCTCTCCGATGACCATCTTTTGCTATATGAAGTCTTTCGTCGAGAAAAAAAATAAGAAGCAACCTTTCGGGACGAAACTCCGCCGCCACGAGGCGGAACCTTGGCGGATCCAATCTAGAGCTCCGGCAGAGCTGTTCTGCGAGGGAAACTTCCCTCCCGGAGGAGGAAATCATCGCCATCGTCATCACCAACGCTCCTCTCATCGGGAGAGGGCAATCTCCATCAACATCTTCACCAGCACCATCTCATCTCCAAACCCTAGTTCATCTCGTGTATCCAATTCTTGTCTCCAAGTTCGGCATTGGTGCTAGTAGGTTGCTAGTAGTGTTGATTACTCCTTGTAGTTGATACTAGTTGGTTTATTCGGTGGAAGATCATATGTTCAGATCCTATATGCATATTAATACCCCTCTGATTATGAACATGTTTATGCTTTGTGAGTAGTTACGTTTGTTCCTGAGGACAAGGAAGAAGTCTTGCTATTAGTAGTCATGTGAATTTGGTATTCGTTCGATATTTTGATGAGATGTATGTTGTCTAGCCTCTAGTGGTGTTATGTGAACGTCGACTACATAACACTTCACCATTATTTGGGCCTAGAGGAAGGCATTGGGAAGTAATAAGTAAATGATGGGTTGCTAGAGTGACAGAAGCTTAAACCCTAGTTTATGCGTTGCTTCGTAAGGGGCTGATTTGGATCCATATGTTTCATGCTATGGTTAGGTTTACCTTAATACTTTTGTTGTAGTTGTGGATGTTTGCAATAGAGGTTAATCATAAGTGGGATGCTTGTTCATGTAAGAACAGCACCCAAGCACCGGTCCACCCATATATCAAATTATCAAAGTACCGAACGCGAATCATATGAACGTGATGAAAACTAGTTTGACGATATTCCCATGTGTCCTCGGGAGCGCCTTTCCTTATATAAGAGTTTGTGCTGGCTTGTCCTTTGCTACAAAAAGGATTGGGCCACCTTGCTGCACTTTATTTACTTTTGTTACTTGTTGCTCGTTACAAATTATCTTATCAAAAAACTATCTGTTAATATTTATTTTAGTACTTGCAGAGAATACCTTGCTGAAAACCGCTTATCATTTCCTTCTGCTCCTCGTTGGGTTCGACACTCTTACTTATCGAAAGGACTACGATAGATCCCCTATACTTGTGGGTCATCAAGACTCTTTTCTGGCGCCGTTGCCGGGGAGGGAAGCGCCTTTGGTAGGTGGAATTTGGTAAGGAAAAATTTATATAGTGTGTTGAAATTTACTGTCACATGTTACTATGGAAAGTAATCCTCTGAGGGGCTTGTTCAGGGTATCTTCACCCCGACTAGTATAGGAAAGAGTTGCTCCTCAACCTACCGAACCTACTGAAAATGAAAATGAAAATGAAAATACTTGCTTTGAAGTTCCTTCGGGTATAATAGAAAAACTGCTAGCTAATCCTTTTTTAGGAGATGGAACAAAACATCCTGATGAACATCTAATATATGTGGATGAAGTTTGTGGATTATTTAAGCTTGCAGGTGTATCCGAAGATGTTGTTAAGAAGAAGGTCTTCCCCTTATCTTTGAGGGGAGATGCATCGACATGGTATAGGCTATGTGATGATATGAGGTCTTGGAATTACAAATGATTGAAATTGGAATTTCATCAGAAGTTTTATCCTATGCATCTTGTTCATCATGATCGCAATTATATATATATATAATTTTTGGCCTCGCGAAGGAGAAAGAATCGCTCAAGCTTGGGGGAGGCTTAAGTCAATGTTATATTCATGCCCCAATCATGAGCTCTCAAGAGAAATGATTATTCAAAATTTCTATGCTCGGCTTTCTGGTAACAATCGCACCATGCTTGATACTTCTTGTGCTGGCTCTTTTATGATGAAGACTATTGAATTCAAATGGGATTTATTGGAAAGAATTAAACGCAACTCTGAAGATTGGGACCTCAACAATGGTAAGGAGTCAGGTATGACACCTAAGTTTGATTGTGTTAAATCTTTTATGGATACCGATATTTTCCGTAAGTTTAGCACTAAATATGGACTTGATTCTGAGATAGTAGCTTCTTTTTGTGAATCTTTTGCTACTTATGTTGATATCCCTAAGGAGAAGTGGTTTAAATATCATCCTCCCACAGAAGTAAAAGTAGTTGCACCTATTAAAGTTGAAGAAAATACTGTCACTTATAATGATCCTATTGTTCCCACTTGTTATGTTGAGAAACCACCTTTCCCTGTTAGGATAAAGGATCATGCTAAAGCTTCAACTGTGGTTCGCAATAGCAATATTAAAACATATACACCTCCTGAGCAAGTTAAAGTTGAACCTAATATTGCTATTATTAAAGATCTCTTGTCTGATAATATAGATGTGCATGTTATTTACTTCTGTAATGAAACTGCTAGAATTGCTAAACCCCGTGATACAGATAAACCTAGACCTGTGGTAGGCATGCCTGTTATTTCTGTTAAAATAGGAGATCATTGTTATCATGGCTTATGTGATATGGGTGCTAGTGCTAGTGCAATACCTATTGACTTATACAAAAAAATTATGCATGACATTGCACTTGTTGAGTTAGAAGAAATTGATGTCACTATTAAACTTGCTAATAGAGATACTATATCACCAATGGGAATTGTTAGAGATATTGAAGTCTTGTGTGGGAAAACTAAATATCCTGCTGATTTTCTTGTTCTTGGTTCCCCACAAGATAGCTTTTGTCCCATTATATTTGGTAGACCCTTCTTGAATATTGTTAGTGCTACCATATTGCACAAGGGATGTTGTTACAGTTGGCTTGGATGATATGACTCATGAATTTAATTTCTCTAAATTTAGTAAACCACACCGTGAAGAAGAATTGCCTAGTAAGGATGAAATTATTGGTCTTGCTTCTATTGCCGTACCTCCTAGTGATCCTTTAGAACAATATTTGTTAGACCATGAGAATGATATGTTTATGAATGAAAGAAGGGAAATAGATGAAGTATTCTTTAAACAGGAACCTATTCTGAAACACAATTTGCCTATTGAAATCCTAGGGGATCCCCCTCCACCTAAGGGTGATCCCGTGCTTGAGCTTAAACCGTTGCCTGATAATCTTAAATATGCTTATCTTGATGAAAAGAAGATATATCCTGTTATTATTAGTGCTAACCTTTCAGAGCATGAAGAAGAAAGATTATTGAAAACTCTGAAAAAGCACCGTGCTGCTATTGGATATACTCTTAATGATCTTAAGGGCATTAGTCCCACTCTATGTCAACATAAAATAAATTTGGAAGCAGATGCCAAACCAGTTCGTGATCCTCAACGACGTCTGAATCCTAAAATGAAAGAAGTGGTAAGAAAAGAAATACTAAAGCTTCTGGAGGCAGGTATAATTTATCCCGTTGCTGATAGTCAGTGGGTAAGTCCTGTTCATTGTGTCCCTAAGAAGGGAGGTATTACTGTGGTTCCTAATGATAAAGATGAATTGATTCCACAAATAATTATTACAGGTTATAGGATGGTAATTGATTTTCGCAAATTAAATAAGGCTACTAAGAAAGATCATTACCCCTTACCTTTTATCGATCAAATGCTAGAAAAATTATGCAAACATACACACTACTGCTTTCTAGATGGTTATTCTGGTTTCTCTCAAATAACTGTGTCGGCTAAAGATCAATCAAAGACTACTTTTACTTGCCCTTTTGGTACTTTTTCTTATAGATGTATGCCTTTTGGTTTATATAATGCACCTGCTACGTTTCAAAGATGCATGATGGCTATATTCTCTGACTTTTGTGAAAAGATTTGTGAGGTTTTCATGGACGACTTTTCCGTCTATGGATATTCTTTTGATGATTGCTTGAGCAATCTTGATCGAGTTTTGCAGAGATGTGAAGAAACTAATCTTGTCTTGAATTGGGAAAAGTGCCACTTTATGGTTAACGAAGGTATTGTCTTGGGGCATAAAGTTTCTGAAAGAGGTATTGAAGTTGATAAAGCCAAGGTTGATGCTATTGAAAAGATGCCATGTCCCAAGGACATCAAAGGTATAAGAAGTTTCCTTGGTCACGCCGGATTTTTATAGGAGGTTCATTAAGGACTTCTCAAAAATTTCTCGGCCTCTAACTAATTTATTACAAAAAGATATACCATTTGTCTCTGATGATGATTGTGTAGAAGCATTTGAAATACTTAAGAAAGCATTAGTCTCTGCACCTGTTGTTCAACCACCTGATTGGAATTTACCCTTTGAAATTATGTGTGATGCTAGCAATTATGCTGTAGGTTCTGTTCTAGGGCAAAGAGTTGATAAGAAATTAAATGTTATTCACTATGCCAGTAACACTCTAGACAATGCTCAAAGAAATTATGCTACTACTGAAAAAGAACTTTTAGCAGTTGTATTTGCTTGTGATAAGTTCAGATCTTATATTGTTGATTCTAAAGTAACTATCCACACTGATCATGCTGCTATTAAATATCTTATGGAGAAGAAAGATGCTAAGCCTAGACTTATTAGATGGGTTCTCTTGCTACAAGAATTTGATTTGCATATTGTTGATAGAAAAGGAGCTGAGAACCCCGTTGCAGACAACTTATCTAGGTTGGAGAATGTTCTTGATGACCCACTACCTATTGATGATAGCTTTCCTAATGAACAATTAAATGTCATAAGTACTTCTCGTAATACTCCTTGGTATGCTGATTATGCTAATTACGTTGTTGCTAAATTCATACCACCTAGCTTCACATACCAACAAAAGAAAAAGTTCTTGTATGACTTGAGACATTACTTTTGGGATTACCCACATCTTTATAAAGAAGGAGTAGATGGTTTTATTAGACGTTGTGTACCTAAGCATGAACAGGAACAAATCCTACGCAAGTGCCACTCCGAAACTTATGGAGGACACTGCTGGGTTTCGTAGTAATTTCAAAAAAATTCCTACGCACACACAAGATCATGGTGATGCATAGCAACGAGAGGGAAAGAGTGTGATCTACGTACCCTTGTAGATCGACAACGGAAGCGTTAACTTGGTTGATGTAGTCGTATGTCTCCACGGCTCGACCGATCAAGCACCGAAACTACGACACCTCCGAGTTCTAGCACACGTTCAGCTCGATGACGATCCCCGGACTCCGATCCAGCAAAGTGTCGGGGAAGAGTTCCGTCAGCATGACGGCGTGGTGACGATCTTCATGTACTACCATCGCAGGGCTTCGCCTAAGCACTGCTACAATATTATCGAGGACTATGGTGGAAGGGGGCACCACACACGGCTAAGAATATGATCACGTGGATCAACTTGTGTCTCTAGGGGTGCCCCGTGCCTTCGTATATAAAGGCTCAAAGGGGG
>NC_041392.1:634089292-634120978 GCF_002162155.2 Triticum dicoccoides | reverse complement strand
AGGAGAGAGAGGAGGAAGGGGGGCCGCCCCCCTCTCATTGTCCTATTCGGAGCAAGGGGGGGGGGAGGGGCGCGCGACCCATCTATGGCCACCTCTCCTCTCTTCCACTAAGGCCCACTAAGGCCCATATACTTCCCGGGGGGGTTCCGGTAACCTCCCGGTACTCCGGTAAAATCCCGATTTCATCCGGAACACTTCCGATATCCAAACATAGGCTTCCAATATATCAATCTTTATGTCTCGACCATTTCGAGACTCCTCGTCATGTCCGTGATCACATCCGGGACTCCGAACAACCTTCGGTACATCAAAATGCATAAACTCATAATATAACTGTCATCGTAACCTTAAGCGTGCGGACCCTACAGGTTCGAGAACAATGTAGACATGATCGAGACACATCTCCGGTCAATAACCAATAGCGGAACCTGGATGCTCATATTGGCTCCTACATATTCTACGAAGATCTTTTATCGGTCAGACCGCATAACAACATACGTTGTTCCCTTTGTCATCGGTATGTTACTTGCCCGAGATTCGATCGTCGGTATCCCATACCTAGTTCAATCTCATTATCGGCAAGTCTCTTTACTCGTTCCGTAATACATCATCCCGCAACTAACTCATTAGTTGCAATGCTTGCAAGGCTTAAGTGATGTGCATTACCGAGAGGGCCCAGAGATACCTCTCCGACAATCAGAGTGACAAATCCTAATCTCGAAATACGCCAACCCAACATGTACCTTTGGAGACACCTGTAGAGCTCCTTTATAATCACCTAGTTACGTTGTGACGTTTGGTAGCACACAAAGTGTTCCTCCGGCAAACGGGAGTTGCATAATCTCATAGTCATAGGAACATGTATAAGTCATGAAGAAAGCAATAGCAACATACTAAACGATCGGGTGCTAAGCTAATGGAATGGGTCATGTCAATCAGATCATTCAACTAATGATGTGATCCCGTTAATCAAATGACAACTCTTTGTCCATGGTTAGGAAACATAACCATCTTTGATTAACGAGCTAGTCAAGTAGAGGCATACTAGTGACACTCTGTTTGTCTATGTATTCACACATGTATTATGTTTCCGGTTAATACAATTCTAGCATGAATAATAAAATTTTATCATGATATAAGGAAATAAATAATAACTTTATTATTGCCTCTAGGGCATATTTCCTTCAGTCTCCCACTTGCACTAGAGTCAATAATATAGATTACATCACCATGTGATTAACATCGATAGTTCACATCATCATGTGATTAACACCCATAGGTCACATCGCCATGTGACCAACACCCAAAGGGTTTACTAGATTCAGTAATCTAGTTCACATCGCTATGTGATTGACACCCAAAGAGTACTAAGGTGTGATCATGTTTTGCCTGTGAGAGAATTTTAGTCAACGGGTCTGCCATATTCAGATCCGTATGTATTTTGCAAATATCTATGTCAACAATGCTCTGCACGGAGCTACTCTAGCTAATTGCTCCCACTTTCAATATGTGTCCAGATTGAGACTTCAAGTTATCTAGATCAGTGTCAAAACTTGCATCGATGTAACTCTTTGCGATGAACCTTTTGTCACCTCCATAATCGAGAAACATATCCTTATTCCACTAAGGATAATTTTGACCGCGATCCAGTGATCTACTCCTAGATCACTATTGTACTCCCTTGCCAAAATCAGTGTAGGGTATACAATAGATCTGGTACACAGCATGGCATATTTTATAGAACCTATGGCTGAGGCATAGGGAATGACTTTCATTCTCTTTCTATCTTCTGTCGTGGTCGGGCTTTGAGTCTTACTCAATTTCATACCTTGTAACACAGGTAAGAACCCTTTCTATGACTGTTCCATTTTGAACTACTTCAAAATCTTGTCAAGGTATGTACTCATTGAAAAAAACTTATCAAGCGTCTTGATCTATCTCTATAGATCTTGATGCTCAATATGTAAGCAGCTTCACCGAGGTCTTTCTTTGAAAAACTCCTTTCAAACACTCCTTTATGCTTTGCAGAATAATTCTACATTATTTCCGATCAACAATATGTCATTCACATATACTTATCAGAAATGTTGTAGTGCTCCCACTCACTTTCTTGTAAATACAGGCTTCACCGCAAGTCTGTATAAATCTATATGCTTTGATCATACTATCAAAGCGTTTATTCCAACTCCGAGATGCTTGCACCAGTCCATAGATGGATCGCTGGAGCTTGCTTATTTTGTTAGCACCTTTAGGATTGACAAAACCTTCTGGTTGCATCATATACAACTCTTTCTTTAAGAAATCCATTAAGGATTGCAGTTTTGTTATCCATTTGCCAGATTTCATAAAATGCGGCAATTGCTAACATGATTTGGACAGACTTTTAAGCATCGATACGAGTGAGAAAATCTCATCGTAGTCAACACCTTGAACTTTGTCGAAAACCTTTTGCGACAATTCTAGCTTTGTAGATAGTAACACTACTATCAGCGTCCGTCTTCCTCTTGAAGATCCATTTATTTCTATGGCTTGCCGATCATCGGGCAAGTCAACCAAAGTCCATACTTTGTGCTCATACATGGATCCCATCTCAGATTTCATGGCCTCAAGCCATTTTGCGGAATCTGGGCTCACCATCGCTTCTTCATAGTTCGCAGGTTCGTCATGGTCTAGTAACATGACTTCCAGAACAGGATTACCGTACCACTCTGGTGCGGATCTCACTCTGGTTTACCTACGAGATTCGGTAGTAACTTGATCTGAAGTTACATGATCATCATCATTAGCTTCCTCACTAATTGGTGTAGTAGTCACAAGAACAGATTTCTGCGATGAACTACTTTCCAATAAGGGAGATGGTACAATTACCTTATCAAGTTTTCTACTTTCCTCCCACTCACTTCTTTCGAGAGAAACTCCTTCTCTGGAAAGGATCCATTCTTAGCAACGAATGTCTTGCCTTTGGATCTGTGATAGAAGGTGTACCCAATAGTCTCCTTTGGGTATCCTATGAAGACATATTTCTCCGATTTGGGTTTGAGCTTATCAGGATGAAACTTTTTCATATAAGCATCACAATCCCAAACTTTAAGAAACGACAACTTTGGTTTCTTGCCAAACCACAGTTCAGATTGTGTCGTCTCAACGGACTTAGATGGTGCCCTTTTAAACGTGAATGCAGTTGTCTTTAATGCATAACCCCAAAACGATAGTGGTAGATCGGTAAGAGACATCATAGGTCGCACCATATTTAATAAAGTACGGTTATGACGTTCGAACACACGATTATGCTGTGGTGTTCCAGGTGGCGTGAGTAGTGAAACTATTTCACATTGTTTTAACTGAAGACCAAACTCATAACTCAAATACTCTTCTCCACGATCAGATCGTAGAAACTTTATTTTCTTGTTACGATGATTTTCCACTTCACTCTGAAATTCTTTGAACTTTTCAAATGTTTCAGACTTATGTTTCATCAAGTAGATATACTCATATCTGCTCCAATCATCTGTGAAGATCAGAAAATAATGATACCTGTCGCGAGTCTCAATATTCATCGGACCACATACATCAGTATGTATGATTTCCAACAAATTTGTTGCTCACTCCATTGTTCCGAGGAACGGAGTCTTAGTCATCTTGCCCATGGGGCATGGTTCGCAAGCATCAACTGATTCATAATCAAGTGATTCCAAAAGCCCATCAGCATGGAGTTTCTTCATGCGCTTTACACCAATATGACCTAAACAGCAGTGCCACAAATAAGTTGCACTATCATTATTAACTTTGCATCTTTTGGTTTCAATATTATGATTATGTGTATTACTACGATCGAGATCCAACGAACTATTTTCATTGGGTGTGTGACCATATAAGGTTTTATTCATGTAAACAGAACAACAATTTATTCTCTTTACATAAATGAATAACCGTAATACAATAAACATGATCAAATCATATTCATGCTCAACGCAAACACCAAATAACACTTATTTAGGTTCAACACTAATCCCAAAAGTATAGGGAGCGTGCGATGATGATCATATCATTCTTGGAACCACTTCCAACACACATCGTCACTTCACCCTTAAATAGTCTCTGTTTATTCTGCAACTCCCGTTTCGAGTTACTAATCTTAGCAACTGAACTAGTATCTATTACTGAGGGGTTGCTATAAACACTAGTAAAGTACACATCAATAACATGTATATCAAATATACTTATGTTCACTTTGCCATCCTTCTTATCCGCCAATCACTTGGGGTAGTTCTGCTTCCAGTGACCAGTCCCTTTGCAGTAGAAGCACTTAGTCTCAGGCTTAGGATCAGACTTGGGCTTCTTCACTTGAGCAGCAACTTGCTTGCCGTTCTTCTTGAAGTTCCCCTTCATCCCTTTGCCCTTTTCTTGAAACTAGTGGTCTTGTCAACCATCAACACTTGATGTTTTTCTTGATTTCTACCTTCGTTGATTTCAGCATCACGAAGAGCTTGGGAGTTGTTTCCGTTATCCCTTGCATATTATAGTTCATCACGAAGTTCTACTAACTTGGTGATGGCGACTAGAGAATTCTATCAATCACTATCTTATCTGGAAGATTAACTCCCACTTGATTCAAGCGATTGTAGTACCCAGACAATCTGAGCACATGCTCACTAGTTGAGCGATTCTCCTCCATCTTTTAGCCATAGAACTTGTTGGAGACTTCATATCTCTCAACTCGGGTATTTGCTTGAAATATTAACTTCAACTCCTGGAACATCTCATATGGTCCATGACGTTCAAAACGTCTTTGAAGTCCCGATTCTAAGCCATTTAAGTATGGTGCACTAAACTATCAAGTAGTCATCATATTGAGCTAGCCAAACGTTCATAACGTCTGCATCTGCTCCTGCAATAGGTCTGTCACCTAGCGGTGCATCAAGGACATAATTCTTCTATGCAGCAATGAGGATAAACCTCAGATCACGGATCCAATCTGCATCATTGCTACTAACATCTTTCAACACAATTTTCTCTAGGAACATATCAAAATAAACACAGGGAAGCAACAACACGAGCTATTGATCTATAACATAATTTGCAAAATACTACCAGGACCAAGTTCATGATAAATTTAAGTTCAATTTAATCATATTACTTAAGAACTCCCACTTAGATAGACATCCCTCTAATCCTCTAAGTGATTACGTGATCCAAATCAACTAAACCATGTCCGATCATCACGTGAGATGGAGTAGTTTCATTGGTGAACATCGCTATGTTGATCATATCTACTATATGATTCACGCTCGACCTTTCGGTCTCCGTGTTCCGAGGCCATATATGTATATGCTTGGCTCTTCAAGTATAACCTGAGTATTCCGCGTGTGCAACTGTTTTGCACCCGTTGTATTTGAACGTAGAGCCTATCACACCCGATCATCATGTGGTGTCTCAACACGAAGAACTTTCACAACGGTGCATACTCAAGGAGAACACTTCTTGATAATTAGTGAGAGATCATCTTATAATGCTACCGTCAATCAAAGCAAGATAAGATGCACAAAGGATAAACATCACATGCAATCAATATAAGTGATATGATATGGCCATCATCATCTTGTGCTTGTGATCTCCATCTCCGAAGCACCATCGTGATCACCATCGTCACCGGCGCAACACCTTGATCTCCATCGTAGCATCGTTGTCATCTCACCAATCTCATGCTTCCACGACTATCGCTACCTCTTAGTGATAAAGTAAAGCATTACAGCGCGATTGCATTGCATACAATAAAGCGACAACCATATGGCTCCTGCCAGTTGCCGATAACTCGGTTACAAAACATGATCATCTCATACAATAAAATTTAGCATCATGTCTTGACCATATCACATCACAACATGCCCTGCAAAAACAAGTTAGACGTCCTCTACTTTGTTGTTGCAAGTTTTACGTGGCTGCTACGAGCTTAAGCAAGAACCAATCTTACCTACACATCAAAACCACAACGATAGTTTGTCAAGTTGGTGCTGTTTTAACCTTCACAAGGACCGGGCGTAGCCACACTCGGTTCAACTAAAGTTGGAGAAACTGTCACCCGCTAGTGTAACATCCCAAAATTCTAAATTTTGGAATGTTATAATAAATAGATAGATTTGACTGATTGTTTGATTGATTGTCTGAAAGTGAGTGAATTCGAAACTTTTGAAAGTTAAATGAGAGGGAATAAAAGGACTTTCCCAAACTTTCTTATTTTGCTTTTTGATCTCCATGAATTCAAATGCTTTTCAAACACAAAACCCTAGAGAGAAGATGACATGACTTCTTCCATTTAAAAATGAAAAGGGTGTTTGAAAAATAATTGAATTTCATTTGGAAATATTCCAATTCTAAAACTTTATGCGACTCAATGATTTTCACGAGAGAAGATAAAATGACTTCTTCAAATTATATGAAATATGAGTTGGGAGTTTCAAAGAATTAAATTCAAAGTTCTTTTGAATTTGGAATATTAGATCATCATGCATATCTTATTTTCTTGCATTTTGGTCAATCCTAGAAATTTCACGCAACTCAAGGACCTTCGGAGAGAGTTGGAGATTTCGTTATTTTCATATTTGAGAGTTTTCTCGAATTTGAAAAGAGGATCATTTGATTTATTTATTTCATCTTCAATAATTTTTCCGTTATCAAAAATATAAGAGAGGGAATAATATGACTTTCCCAAAATTGAGGAAAAATGAAGATTTAATAAATAGATCAAGTTTTGGTTTTGCCGGAGTTTATTTGCATTTTATTCGGATAGGGAAAAATGCGCGTTTTCAAAAATTGCATTTTAGGTCCGGAGAAAAGTTCATTTTGTTCGACTCATTTTTAGGAGTCGGGGAAAATTTACTTTAGGTTTTTCGGAGTTTGTTTAGTTCTCTTTTTGTTTTTTTTCTGCACGCTGAACCGTTTATTAAAAAAAAACAGGAAACTTACCGCAGGCCAGCCGGGCCAAGGCCCAGGCCAGCCGCCGACCCCAGCCCAGCCTCCTGCGCGCCGTGCGCGAGGTAGGCGAGCGCCAGCCGCCGCCGCCTCTAGGCCGAATCCTTTTGGATTCTAGGCCGACTCTTACCTTGTTCCGTTTTCTTTTCTTTTTTCTTCTAGGACTCTTTTTCCTACTCTATTTCTTGTCCCCTACCCCAAGTTTTCTCCTCCCCTCCCCAATATAAATACCCCAACACCCCCCTCTAAACTCATCAAATCAAACCCCAAGCCCCTCTCCTCCCCACACCACCCCGCGCCTCCCCAAGCCGCGCCCCACCCCGCGTCCCCTCACCACCCGCGTCGCGCCCCAAGCCGCCGCCGCCGCATTACGTTGCCGCCGCCGCCACCCTACGTCGCCACCGCTGCCTTACGCCGCCGTTCGCCGGAGCCCCTCACCGAGGTAGCCGCGCCGCGTCTCTCCTATCCCCTCAGTTCGGTTTTTCTTATAAACCGTTCCGATTCTTTTCTTCTTTTCCGATTCGTTTTCTTTCCGGTTCTTCTCTAAACCATTCCGGTTTTCTAGATCGGTTTTCCGTTTCTTTTTCCGTTTTCTTCTCCGAAACCCTAGATCAGATTCGTTTTCTTTTCCGATTTAGTTGCCTTTGGACCGTTCGCCGGACCGTTCGTCCTAACGAACGTGATCACCGGATTCTTCTAGGTTAACGAACGTCCGTTCGTTTAACCGTTCTTCGTTTTCTTTCTCGTCGGATTTATTCCGCGTCTTTTCCGCGATCGCGATCTCAGATCCGATCTTCGTTCTAGTTTTTCTTTTCGCTCGTTTATCGGAATCAGATGATTCAAGCGCCTGGAGTTTCGTTTCGAAACCACCATTCCGTCTAATCAACTTAAACAAGTTTTTGCCCCGGTAAAATTTGACCTAGATTCAACTTGCTAGAACCGAGTTGTTTTCTTCCGCCGTTTGTTTTCCGTGTCTTTGTTCGGTTCGTTCTTTTTTTGCAACCGGAGTTCTTAAGTTGAACTATCTGGTTCATTCTCTCGTTCGAGTTTTACTTGTGCATTAGATGAGTACTTATTGTGTGGTTACTATTGTTTGCTTACGATAGATTGATCGGAGTGTGACGAGTAGATCTATCACGAGTTTTGAGTGCGAATCATCTTCATCAACATTGCAGGCAAGTAACACTTTGATCATACCTTTTCTACGACCCATGTTTTATTGCATTAGATCAATCCTCACACATTGCATGATTAGGATCTAATTAAATTGTGGGATGGGAAGTAGATGAGGTAGTACCTATTACCTGTATTATTATGAAACCTTCGAGAGTTACTTCTACGTTTGCTTATTACGCCATGCTATGCTAGTAGACGTGGATTGGGTGAGTGATATTCCATGACAGATGTGAGTTGATAATTTTAATGGTTTATCTAAGGTGGAAACTTAAACACACATCTGGGTGGATTGAGGCACCTGATGTCTATCAGGACTTGCCTGTTTTTTTTGGACCACCACCCAGGCTCAAAGGGATCATAAGATCTTTCATGCTAGAAACTTCCGTGTGCAGCCACAAGCCATTATGGGCTCTGGCATAGTTGACTAAGTTGTGCGAACTCTTACGGGTAGACTAGCAGATGTAGGGGAAGTAGGTGTACCGGTCTACCCACATGTAAGGTGCTAGCGCTTCTGAAAGACTATGTCTCGGTCATCCGTTTCTCAAACACCGTGTAGTGCGAGAAAACAAACGGAGGCGATCGAGTCATGTGGGGAAAAGTGCGCAAACCTCTGCAGAGTGTACAAACTAATCATCATTAGCCGTGTCCCCGGTTATGGACAACTTGAGTATCTAGTTCTTGGATTATCCTGTTGATCTCATCATGTTACTTCTAATTAATGTTGTTGGGTTTTAATTATTTTTAATTGGGATTGAGAATGCTGTCAACCATTCTCAATGTTTAACAACCACCATGATAGTTAAATAAATTTATTCCTTTGCAGTAGGGAAAAATTGGCTTTACGCAAAAACCTTATAACCATAGAGCTTTTCCACCAGCCATATATGCATATAGTGATAGCCATTGTTCATCATTCTCTATGGTGTGAATTTGCCAGTACATTCAATGTACTGACCCGTTTTCGGGCTGCAACGTCGTATGTTGCAGGTTTTCTTACGACGAGTAAGTGACACGTTAGGGTTACGATTTCTACACTCAACTTTGCCGTTGGTGTTGATGGGAAACCACAACCTTGTTGCTTCCGCTATATTGGATTGAGGTAATAGTTTTTACGTTACTTTATACATGTGATTTACCTCTGTTATAAATCCTTCGAGTACTGTGTGTGTCAGCATACTGATCCAGGGCTGACACATAAGCACAGAGACTTGATCCATTCGGGTCGGGTCGCTACAGCTAGCCACCTTTGTGCAAAGCACGTCGGGAGAACCGGTCTCGCGTAAGCATACGCGTAATGTCGGTCCGGGCCGCTTCGTCCAACAATACTGCCGAACCAAAGTATGACATGCTGGTAAGCAGTATGACTTATATCGCCCACAACTCACTTGTGTTCTACTCGTGCATATAACATCAACACATAAAACCTAGGCTCGGATGCCACTGTTGGGTTCCGTAGTAATTTCAAAAAATTTCCTACGCACACGCAAGATCATGGTGATGCATAGCAACGAGAGGGAAATAGTGTGATCTACGTACCCTTGTAGATTGACAACGGAAGCGTTAACTTGGTTGATGTAGTCGTACGTCTCCACGGCTCGACCGATCAAGCACCGAAACTACGACACCTCCGAGTTCTAGCACACGTTCAGCTCGATGATGATCTCCGGACTCCGATCCAGCAAAGTGTCGGGGAAGAGTTCCGTCAGCACGACGGCGTGGTGATGATCTTGATGTACTACCGTCACAGGGCTTCGCCTAAGCACTGCTACAATATTATCGAGGACTATGGTGGAAGGGGGCACCGCACACGGCTAAGAATATGATCGCGTGGATCAACTTGTGTCTCTAGGGGTGCCCCGTGCCTCCGTATATAAAGGCTCAAAGGGGGGCTGGCTGGCCAAGAGGTGGTGCGCCAGGAGGAGTCCTACTCCTTCCGGGAGTAGGACTCCCCCCCTTTCCTAGTTGGAATAGGATTCGTGGAGGGGGGGAAAAGAGGAGAGAGAGGAGGAAGGGGGCCGGCCCCCTCTCCTTGTCCTATTCGGACCAAGGGGGGGTGCGCGGCCCATCTATGGCCACCTCTCCTCTCTTCCACTAAGGCCCACTAAGGCCCATTTACTTCCCGGGGGGGTTCCGGTAACCTCCCGGTACTCCGGTAAAATTCCGATTTCACCCGGAACACTTTCGATATCCAAACATAGGCTTCCAATATATCAATCTTTATGTCTCGACCATTTTGAGACTCATCGTCATGTCCGTGATCACATCCGGGACTCCGAACAACCTTCGGTACATCAAAATGCATAAACTCATAATATAACTGTCATCGTAACCTTAAGCGTGCGGACCCTACGGGTTCGAGAACAATGTAGACATGACCGAGACACGTCTCCGGTCAATAACCAATAGCGGAACCTGGATGCTCATATTGGCTCCTACATATTCTACGAAGATCTTTTATCGGTCAGACCGCATAACAACATACGTTGTTCCCTTTGTCATCGGTATGTTACTTGCCCGAGATTCGATCGTCGGTATCCCATACCTAGTTCAATCTCGTTACCGGCAAGTCTCTTTACTCGTTCCGTAATACATCATCCCGCAACTAACTCATTAGTTGCAATGCTTGCAAGGCTTAAGTGATGTGCATTACCGAGAGGGCCCAGAGATACCTCTCCGACAATCGGATTGACAAATCCTAATCTCGAAATACGCCAACCCAACATGTACCTTTGGAGACACCTATAGAGATCCTTTATAATCACCCAGTTACGTTGTGATGTTTGGTAGCACACAAAGTGTTCTTCCGGCAAACGGGAGTTGCATAATCTCATAGTCATAGGAACATGTATAAGTCATCAAGAGAGCAATAGCAACATACTAAACGATTGGGTGCTAAGCTAATGGAATGGGTCATGTCAATCAGATCATTCAACTAATGATGTGATCCCGTTAATCAAATGACAACTCTTTGTCCATGGTTAGGAAACATAACCATCTTTGATTAACGAGCTAGTCAAGTAGAGGCATACTAGTGACACTCTGTTTGTCTATGTATTCACACATGTATTATGTTTCCGGTTAATACAATTCTAGCATGAATAATAAACTTTTATCATGATATAAGGAAATAAATAATAACTTTATTATTGCCTCTAGGGCATATTTACTTCAGACACCACACTGGAGATAGAACTGCACATAAGGTATTGCAATCTGGTTTTTATTGGCCTACTCTCTTCAAGGATGCCCGTAAGTTTGTCCTATCTTGTGATGAATGTCAAAGAATTGGTAATATTAGTAGACGTCAAGAAATGCCTATGAATTATTCACTTGTTATTGAACCATTTGATGTTTGGGGCTTTGATTATATGGGACCCTTTCCTGCCTCTAATGGACATACACATATTTTAGTTGTTGTTGATTACGTTACTAAGTGGGTAGATGCTATTCCAACTAGTAGTGTTGATCATAACACTTCTATTAAAATGCTTAAAGAAGTTATTTTACCGAGGTTTGGAGTCCCTGGATATTTAATGACTGATGTTGGTTCACATTTTATTCATGTTGCTTTTCGTAAAATGCTTGCAAAATATGACGTCAATCATAGAATTGCATCTCCGTATCACCCACAGTCTAGTGGTCAAGTAGATTTGAGTAATAGAGAACTCAAATTAATTTTGCAAAAGACTGTCAATAGGTCTAGAAAGAATTGGTCCAATAAACTTGATGATGCATTATGGGCCTATAGAACTGCATATAAAAATCCTATGGGTATGTCTCCTTATAAAATGGTATATGGAAAAGCATGTCACTTACCTCTCGAACTAGAACATAAGGCATATTGGGCTATTAAAGAGCTCAACTATGATTTCAAACTTGCCGGTGAAAAGAGGTTATTTGATATTAGCTCACTTGATGAATGGAGAACCCAAGCTTATGAAAATGCCAAGTTGTTTAAAGAAAAGGTAAAAGATGACATGACAAAAGGATACAAAAGCGTGAGTTCAATGTAGGTGACTATGTATTGCTATACAACTCTCGTTTAAGATTTTTTGCAGGAAAACTTCTCTCTAAATGGGAAGGCCCCTATGTTATCGAGGAGGTCTATCTTCCGGTGCCATAAAAATCAACAACTTTGAAGGAACAAATCCGAAGGTGGTAAATGACCAAAGAATCAAACATTATATCTCAGGTAATCCCATAAATATTGTGACACAAGAGATGAGACCAAGAGATGCAACACAATGATGGTATGTATGCTTGGGAAGTATGATCACTAATGTGCACAAGTCTTGTTGCCGGCAATACTCAATGGCTAGTCTCCATGGGTAAGCAACACAAAGGAGTAAGGCTATGATGGCTATCAATGTAATTGCAAGGGTGATATGTCCAATACCAAGATGAGGTTACCAGTCTTGCTTCCGGTGTGGTGTCAAAATGGTGGCACGAATACCAAGTCGTAGTCGAGGTGGTCGTTGTTGATGACCGGTGTTGATGACGCGTCCGTGGCGAAAATGAGCGGCGGTGATGTCGATGTCGAACCGTACCTAGATAGCCGAAACACAAAAGGATACGGTACCGCAACTCAAAATCTCGAAACCAAAGGCGACCAAAATCGTCGGAGTAGGTGGCGGTTAGGTGGTGGTGTGGGTAGGGATATCGGGACGGTTTTGCGGAAATGGTGGTGGTATGCGGAAGTATTTATGGCATATGGTGAGCACCGGAACAAAATTTGGTGGAATTTTTGGCGGAGATGTGGAGGTAGTGTAGACTTTCTGTCGAAGCCGGAAGTTCCGGGCAAGACGGAGGGTCCGGGGTCCGGAGGTTCCGGGGAGACCGGAAGGTCCGGGGGCCGGAATGTCCGGGCTGGACCAGAAGTTCCGGGGGTCGGGATTCTGCCAAGAACAGAGACTTAGGGTTCGTGGATTTGGGCGGAAAAACTTGGGGAAAAGCCCAGATCCGAAGGGGGAGAAAAATAAATTGGAGGAAAATATGGTGGGGAGGCTAGATCTACGAGCCACACACAAACTTCACGGATCAAAACCAACAAAATCTCAACACATGAACGGATCAAAAAAAATTTGGGGCTATTTTTGTGGGGATTTTCGGATTAGGACAAAAAACAACAAAATCAAGCTAGAAAAACAAAGAGGGGGGCTCCAAAATCGTGATCAACCTTGCTCTGATACCAAGATGATGTAGGGTGGAACCCTAGATGGCCGATCTTTCACAAAAGGAGCGGATCCCAAAGAGAAACACAAAGAACACGAGGGGGATTCACGAGGGAAAACACAAGAGAATCACTCAAACCAACAAGATTTGATTACACATGTGCTAGATCCTCGAAACACAAAGAGATACGCGATGATCCAAAGTCAACAAAGGACGATACAAGTAACCGGTTCTTCTCCTAGAAGGAGGTCTTGATGGGGCCGCCCAAGAGGGGGGTCTTGAATCCAAGTTGATCTTCTCCAAAGAGGGGCCGCAGTCTCTCTCGAGGAGGAGATCGGTATGGATGAGCGAAGCTCTATCTCAAAGTAGGAGCTAAACCAACGCTAACCCTAGCTAGGATGAATGGGGGGTCTATTTATAGTCTAAGTGCAAAAGGGGGACGAAGTGAAGGGGTACATGGGCCTGGGGCCCGAGTGGCTGCGTGCAGGCAGGGCCGGAAGTTCCGGGCGCCGGAGGTTCCGGGGAGGGTCCGGCCTAACCAGAGAGATGGCGCGGTGGAGCTGTGCTGGCATCCGGGGCCCGGAAGGTCCGGGCAGGCCGGAAGTTCCGGGTGCCGGAAGGTCCGGGACGGGGTCCGGGCTAACCCGAGAGTTGGCATGCCTGGCCTGGCCGGAGTCGTCGGAGGCCGGAAGCTCCGGGTCGGCCAGAAGGTCCGGGGGCCGGAAGTTCCGGGCTGTCCAGAGAGTTGACGCCTGTCTCTTCTTCTTCTCCGTCTTCTCGTCCATCTTCCTCTTCTTCTTGTCCTTGCTCCTTAGCTTCTCCATTGTACCTGATTATGCACAAAGTATCCATATGAGGTAGTAGCCATGCTTCATGCGCATCAAAGTGGAATTATGAGAGGAGATATGTCACCTCGGTTTCAAAGGCTCTTGCACGTGATCGAGTCATGGGTCCAGTAGGCACTTGATGAGACGATGGTAGGTCCATGGGGATGACCTTGGGATGCTCCACATCACTATACTTGTGGGTCATCACCTCTAGGGCATATTTCCTTCAGTTTCCCACTTGCACTAGATTCAATAATCTAGATTACACAGTAATGATTCTAAAACCCATGGAGTCTTGGTGATGATCATGTTTTGCTCGTGGAAGAGGCTTAGTCAACGGGTCTACAACATTCAGATCCGTATGTATCTTGCAAATCTCTATGTCTCCCACCTGGACTTCATCCCGGATGGATTCGAAGCGTCTCTTGATGTGCTTGGTTCTCTTGTGAAATCTGGATTGCTTTGCCAAGGCAATTGCACCAGTATTGTCACAAAAGATTTTCATTGGACCTGATGCACTAGGTATGACACCTAGATCGGATATGAACTCCTTCATCCAGACTCCTTCATTTGTTGCTTCCGAAGCAGCTATGTATTCCGCTTCACACGTAGATCCCGCCATGATGCTTTGTTTAGAACTGCTCCAACTGACAGATCCACCGTTCAATATAAACACGTATCCGGTTTGCGATTTAGAATCGTCCGGATCAGTGTCAAAGCTTGCATCGACATAACCATTTATGACGAGCTCTTTGTCACCTCCATAAATGAGAAACATATCCTTAGTCCTTTTCAGGTATTTCAGGATGTTCTTGACTGTTGTCCAGTGATCACCTCCTGGATTACTTTGGTACCTCCCTCCTAAACTAATAGCAAGGCACACATCAGGTCTGGTATACAGCATTGCATACATGATAGAGCCTATGGCTGAAGCATAGGGAACATCTTTCATTTTCTCTCTATCTTCTGCAGTGGTCGGGCACTGAGTCTTACTCAACTTCACACCTTGTAACACAAGTAAGAATCCTTTCTTTGCCTGATCCATTTTGAACTTCTTCAAAACTTTGTCAAGGTATGTGCTTTGTGGAAGTCCAATTAAGCGTCTTGATCTATCTCTATAGATCTTGATGCCCAATATGTAAGCAGCTTCACCGAGGTCTTTCATTGAAAAACTCTTATTCAAGTATCCTTTTATGCTATCCAGAAATTATCTATCATTTCCAATCAACAATATGTCATCCACATATAATATTAGAAATGCTATAGAGTTCCCACTCACTTTTTTGTAAATACAGGCTTCTCCAAAAGTCTGTATAAAACCATATGCTTTGATCACACCATCAAAACATTTATTCCAACTCGGAGAGGCTTGCACCAGTCCATAAATGGATCGTTGGAGCTTGCACACTTTGTTAGCACCCTTTGGATCGATAAAACCTTCGGGTTGCATCATATACAACTCTTCTTCCAGAAATCCATTCAGGAATGCAGTCTTTACATCCATTTGCCAAATTTCATAATCATAAATGCGGCAATAGCTAACATGATTTGGACGGACTTAAGGATCGCTACGGGTGAGAAGGTATCATCGTAGTCAACTCCTTGAACTTGTCAAAAACCTTTCGCAACAAGTTGAGCTTTGTAGACAGTAACATTACCATCATTGTTTGTCTTCATCTTGAAGATCCATTTATTCTCAATGGCTTGTCGATCATCGGGCAAGTCTACCAAAGTCCATACTTTGTTCTCATACATGGATCCCATCTCAGATTTCATGGCCTCAAGCCATTTTGCGGAATCTGGGCTCATCATCGCTTCCTCATAGTTTGTAGGTTTGTCATGGTCTAGTAGCATGACCTCCAGAACAGGATTACCGTACCACTCTGGTGCGGATCTTACTCTAGTTGACCTATGAGGTTCGGTAGTAACTTGATCTGAAGTTTCATGATCCTCATCATTATCTTCCTCACTAATTGGTGTAGATGTCACAGGAACCGGTTTTTGTGATGAACTACTTTCCAATAAGGGAGCAGGTACAGTTACCTCATCAATTTCTACTTTCCTCCCACTCACTTCTTTCGAGAGAAACTCCTTCTCTAGAAAGGATCCATTCTTAGCAAAAAAAGTCTTACCTTCGGATCTGTGATAGAAGGTATACCCAACTGTCTCTTTTGGGTATCCTATGAAGACACATTTCTCCGATTTGGGTTCGAGCTTATCAGGTTGAAGCTTTTTCACATAAGCATCACAGCCCCAAATTTTAAGAAACGACAACTTTGGTTTCTTGCCAAACCATTGTTCATAAGGAGTCGTCTCAACGGATTTAGATGGTGCCCTATTTAACGTGAATGCAGCCGTCTCTAAAGCATAACCCCAAAATGATAGCGGTAAATCAGTAAGAGACATCATAGATCGCACCATATCTAGTAAAGTATGATTACGACGTTCGGACACACCATTACGCTGTGGTGTTTCGGGTGGCGTGAGTTGCGAAACTATTCCGCATTGTTTCAAATGAAGACCAAACTCGTAACTCAAATATTCTCCTCCACAATCAGATCGTAGAAACTTTATTTTCTTGTTACGATGATTTTCCACTTCACTCTGAAATTCTTTGAACTTTTCAAATGTTTCAGCTGTTTCATCAAGTAGATATACCCATATCTGCTCAAATCATCTGAGAAGGTGAGAAAATAACTATACCCGCCGCAAGCCTCAATATTCATCGGACCACATACATCAATATGTATGATGTCTGATACGTCTCCAACGTATCTATAATTTTTGATTGCTCCATGCTATATTATCTACTGTTTTAGGCAATATTGGGCTTTATTTTCCACTTCTATATTATTTTTGGGACTAACCTATTAACCGGAGGCCCATCCCAGATTTGCTATTTTATGCCTATTTCAGTGATTTGAAGAAAAGGAATATCAAACGGAGTCGAAACGGAACGAAATCAACTGGAGAAGTTATTTTTGGAACGAAAGCCACCGGCTAGACTTGGACTCCACATCAGGAGATATGGGAGGTGCTCACGAGGGTGGGGGGCGCCCCCCCAGGGCGCGCCCCCCTGTCTCGTGGGGCCTCTGTAGCTCCTCTGATGTACCCCCTGCACCCAGGAGAAACATAAGCCTCCGTAACCACTGAAAACCAATCTAGACCCGTTGCGGCACCCTACCGGAGGGGGCAATCCCTCTCCGGTGGCCATCTTCATCATCCCCGTGCTCTCCATGACGAGGAGGGAGTAGTTCTCCCTCGGGGCTGAGGGTATGTACCAGTAGCTATGTGTTTGATCTCTCTCTCTCTCTCTCTCTCGTGTTCTTGATTTGGCACGATCTTGATGTATCGCGAGCTTTGCTATTATAGTTGGATCTTATGTTTCTCCTCCCCCTCTTCTCTCTTGTAATGAATCGAGTTTCCCCTTTGAAGTAATCTTATCGGATTGAGTCTTTAAAGATTTGAGAACACTTGATGTATGTCTTGCCGTGGATATCTGTGGTGAAAATGGGATATCACGTGATTCACTTGATGTATGTTTTGGTGATCAACTTGCAGGTTCCGCCCATGAACCTATGCATAGGGGTTGGCACATGTTTTCGTCGTGATTCTCTGGTAGAAACTTTGGGGCACTCTTTGAGGTCCTTTGTGTTGGTTGAATAGATGAATCTGAGATTGTGTGATGCATATCGTATAATCATACCCACGGATACTTGAGGTGACATTGGAGTATCTAGGTGACATTAGGGTTTTGATTGATTTGTGTCTTAAGGTGTTATTCTAGTACGAACTCTAGGGCTGTTTGTGACACTTATAGGAATAGCCCAACGGATTGATTGGAAAGAATAACTTTGAGGTGGTTTCGTACCCTACCATAATCTCTTTGTTTGTTCTCCGCTATTAGTGACTTTGGAGTGACTCTTTGTTGCATGTTGAGGGATAGTTATATGATCCAATTATGTTATTATTGTTGAGAGTACTTGCACTAGTGAAAGTATGAACCCTAGGCCTTGTTTCCTAGCATTGCAATACCGTTTACGCTCACTTTTATCATTAGTTACCTTGCTGTTTTTATAATTTCAGATTACAAATACCTTTATCTACCATCCATATACCACTTGTATCACAATCTCTTCGCCGAACTAGTGCACCTATACAATTTACCATTGTATTGGGTGTGTTGGGGACACAAGAGACTCTTTGTTATTTGGTTGCAGCGTTGCTTGAGAGAGACCATCTTCGTCCTACGCCTCCTACGGATTGATAAACCTTAGGTCATCCACTTGAGGGAAATATGCTACTGTCCTACAAACCTCTACACTTGGAGGCCCAACAATGTCTACAAGAAGAAGGTTGTCTAGTAGACATCAAGCTCTTTTCTGGCGCCGTTGCCCGAGAGGTTAGGGCTTGAAGGTATATCTTTAGATCTTGCAATCGAGTCTTTTAGTTTCTTGTTTTATCACTAGTTTAGTTTATAAAAGAAAATTACAAAAAATGGAATTGAGTTTGTCTCATACGCTTCACCTTTTTAATATCTTTCGTAAGTATGATGGAAAGGATAATTGTGCCCAACTGCTAGAAGAAGAAATCTATAAAATGTTTGGCACTAAATATTTGAATGATGGGCATGATTGCAATGTTGTTAGTATGAATTCCTTGAATATCCATGATGCTAATGATATGCAAAGCCACAAGCTTGGGGAAGCTATGTTTGATGAAGATGATATTTTTTGTCCCCCAAGTTTTGATGAGCAAATTTATAATGATGATAGCATGCCTCCTACTTATGATAATTATTGTGATGATACATATGCTATAAAAAGTAGTGATGATTATATTTATAAAACTTGTCAGTATTATGATTACCCTTTTTCTGAACATTACTCTTTTAATGTGGAAACAATTTATAGTATTCAAGTCTTTTATGATACTCCCACTATTCCGAATGAGAAGAATTTTCCTTGTGTGGAGAGTAGTAAATTTTCTATGCTTATAGATCATGAAAAGAATGCTTTAGGTGCTGGTTATATTGTTGAATTCATTCATGATGCTACTGAAAATTATTATGAGGGAGGAACATATGCTTGTAGGAATTGCAATAATATCAAGTTTCCTCTCTATGTGCTTAAAGTTTTGAAGTTATGCTTGTTTTGCCTTCCTGTGCTAGTTGATTATTGTTCCCATAAGTTGTTTGCTCACAAAACCCCTATGCATAGGAAGTGGGTTAGACTTAAATGTGCTAGTCATATTCTTCATGATGCTCTCTTTATGTTACAATTCTTATCTTCTATGTGAGCATCGTTGAAATCATCATGCCTAGCTAGGGGCGTTAAACGATAGCGCTTGTTGGGAGACAACCCAACCCTATTCTTGTTATTTGCTTTTTGTTACTCTTTAGTAATAAATAATTCATCTAGCCTCTGCTTAGATGTGGTTTTATGCTTTTAATTAGTGTTTGTGCCAAGTAGAACCTTTGGGAAGACTTGGGGAAAGTCTTGTTGATCATGCTGTCAAAAACAGAAAATTTAGCGCTCACGAGAATTCCTGCCATTTTTATTTGAATAGTGATATTTAGTTAATTCTTTTTGCAGATGATTAATAGATAAATTCCTCAGGTCCATATATTTATTTTAGAATTTTTGGGGTTCCAGAAGTTTGTGTTAGTTACAGATTACTACAGACTGTTCTGTTTTTGACAGATTCTGCTTTTCGTGTGTTGTTTGCTTATTTTGATGAATCTATGGCTAGTAAAATAGTTTATAAACCATAGAGAAGTTGGAATACAGTAGGTTTGACACCAATATAAATAAATAATGAGGTAATTACAGTACCTTGAAGTGGTGATTTATTTTTTTATACTAACGGAGCTCATGAGTTTTCTACTTTAAGTTTTGTGTTGTGAAGTTTTCAAGTTTTGGGTAAGGATTTGATGGACTATGGAATAAGGAGTGGCAAGAGCCTAAGCTTGGGGATGCCCAAGGCACCCCAAGGCAATATTCAAGGACAACCAAGAGCCTAAGCTTGGGGATGCCCCGGAAGGCATCCCCTCTTTCGTCTTCGTTCATTGGTAACTTTACTTGGAGCTTTATTTTTATTTGACACACGATATGTGTTTTGCTTGGAGCTTCAATTTATTTTGTTTGCATTTTCTTGATGTTATTTAGAACAATGTTTTGCATCTTTTATTTCAATAAAAGTGGCATTGATAGCCTTTACTATGCCTATGTTACAAGTATACATGTTGCTGTTTGAAAACAGAAAGTTTGCCGCTGTTGAAATAATTCCATAGAAAAGTCAGAATGTGATAAAATGTTGAAACATTTTGCATATTAAGCTCTGATAAATTTACTACAGTGGGAATTTTCTTTCATAATTTTTGGAGCTAGGGAAGTATGGATGTTGCAGCATTCTTTACAGACTATCCTGTTTAGGCAGATTGCTGTTATGTTTGCATTGTTTGCATATGTTTGCTTCTTTAATGATTCTATTTGAGGATAGGACTATTAAATATGCAGAGGCATTTAGTATGCAATGTTGAATAATAATTTTAGTGATTTGCTACAGTAGAGTATGATAAGGTTTTTGCAATGGTTTATACTAACTTATCTCACGAGTCCTTGTTGAGTTTTGTGTGGATGAAGCTTTTGAGATTTAGGGAGACCGTGATATGAGAGGAATTAAGGAGACATAAAAGCTCAAGATTGGGGATTCCCAAGGCACACCAAGATAATATTTCAAGAAGTCTCAAGCGTCTATGCTTGGGGATGCCCCGGTTGGCATCCCACCTTTCTTCTTCAACAACTATCGGTTAGTATCGGTTGATACTAAGTTTTTGCTTCTTCACATGATGTTTGCTATTCTTAGAATGTCATTTTATTTTGCTTTGCTTGCTGTTTGAATAGAATACCAAGGTCTGAAATTATTAAATGTTAGAGAGTCTTCACATAGTTGCATAATTATTCGACTACTCATTGATCTTCGCTTATATCTTTCGGAGTAGTTTGTCATTTGCTCTAGTGCTTCACTTATATCTTTTAGAGCATGGTCGTAGTTTTATTTTGAAGAAATAGATGAACTCTCATGCTTCACTTAGATTATTTTGAGAGTCTTAAATAGCATGGTAATTTGCTTAAAATCCTAATATGCTAGGTATACAAGATTAATAATAAAATTCTCTTATGAGTGTGTTGATTACTATGAGAAGTTTGATACTTGATAATTGTTTTGAGATATGGAGATGGTGATATTAGAGTCATGCTAGTTGAGTAGTTGTGAATTTGATAAATACTTGTGTTGAAGTTTGTGATTCCCATAGCATGAACGTATGGTGAACCTGTTGGAAATATGCCCTAGAGGCAATAATAAATTGATTATTATTATATTTCCTTGTTCATGATAATCGTTTATTATCCATGCTAGAATTGTATTGATAGGAAACTCAGATACATGTGTGGATACATAGACAACACCATGTCCCTAGTAAGCCTCTAGTTGACTAGCTCGTTAATCAATACTCCCTCCGTAAACTAATATAAGAGCGTTTAGAATACTAAAATAGTGATCTAAACGCTCTTATATTAGTTTACAGAGGGAGTAGATGGTTACAGTTTCCTAACCATGGACATTGGATGTCATTGATAACGGGATCACATCATTAGGAGAATGATGTGATGGACAAAGACCCAATTCTAAGCCTAGCACAAGATCATGTAGTTCGTATGCTAAAGCTTTTCTAATGTCAAGTATCATTTCCTTAGACCATGAGATTGTGCAACTCCCGGATACCGTAGGAATACTTTGGGTGTGCCAAACGTCACAACGTAACTGGGTGGCTATAAAGGTAAACTACAGGTATCTCCGAAAGTGTCTGTTGGGTTGGCACGAATCGAGACTGGGATTTGTCACTCCGTGTAAACGGAGAGGTATCTCTGGGCCCACTCAGTAGGACATCATCATAATGTGCACAATGTGATCAAGGAGTTGATCACGGGATGATGTGTTATGAAACGAGTAAAGATACTTGCTGGTAACGAGATTGAACAAGGTATCGGGATACCGACAATCGAATCTCGGGCAAGTATCGTACCGCTAGACAAAGGGAATTGTATACGGGATTGATTAAGTCCTTGACATCGTGGTTCATACGATGAGATCATCATGGAACATGTGGGAGACAACATGGGTATCCAGATCCCGCTGTTGGTTATTGGTCGGAGAGTCATCTCGGTCATGTCTGCATGTCTCCGAACCCGTAGGGTCTACACACTTAAGGTTCGGTGACGCTAGGGTTATAGAGATATTAGTATGCGGTAACCCGAAAGTTGTTCGGAGTCCCAGATGAGATCCCGAACATCACGAGGAGTTCCGGAATGATCCGGAGGTAAAGAATTATATATAGGAAGTGCTATTTCGGCCATCGGGACAAGTTTCGGGGTCACCGGTATTGTAACGGGACCACCGGAAGGGTCCCGGGGGTCCACCAGGTGGGGCCACCTAACCCGGGGGGGCACATCGGCTGTAGGGGTGTGCGCCTTGGCCTGTATGGGCCAAGGGCACCAGCCCCAAGAGGCCCATGCGCCAAGAGATGAGGGAAAGGAAGAGTCCTAAAGGGGGAAGGCACCTCCTAGGTGCCTTGGGGAGGTGGGACTCCTCCCTGGCCGCACCCTTCCTTGGAGGAAGGGCCAAGGCTGCGCCCCCCCCTCTCCCTTGGCCCTATATATAATGGGGGGAAGGGAGGGCAACCATACCTAAGCCTTGGCGCCTCCCTCTCCCTCCCATGACACATCTCACTCCTCCCGCAGCGCTTGGCGAAGCCCTGTTGGAATCCCGCTACTTCCACCACCATGTCATCGTGCTGCTGGATCTCCATCAGCCTCTCCTTCCCCCTTGATGGCTCAAGAAGGAGGAGACGTCGCTGCTCCATACGTGTGTTGAACGTGGATGTGCCGTCCGTTCGGCGCTAGGATCATCGGTGATTTGGATCACGACGAGTACGACTCCATCAACCCCGTTCTCTTGAACGCTTTCGTGCGCGATCTACAAGGGTATGTAGATCCACTCCTCCCTCGTTGCTAGATGACTCCATAGATTGATCTTGGTGACACGTAGGAAAATTTTGAATTATTGCTGCGTTCCACAACAGTGGCATCATGAGCTAGGTCTATGCGTAGTTTCTATGCACGAGTAGAACACAAAGTAGTTGTGGGCGTTGATTTTGTTCAATATGCTTACCGTTACTAGTCCAATCTTGATTCGGTGGCATTGTGGGATGAAGTGGCCCGGACCGACCTTACACGTACTCTTACGTGAGACTGGTTCCACCGACTGACATGCACTAGTTGCATAAGGTGGCTAGCGGGTGACTGTCTCTCCCACTTTAGTCGGATCGGATTCGATGAAAAGGGTCCTTATGAAGGGTAAATAGCAATTGGCATATCACGTTGTGGTTCTTGCGTAGGTAAGAAATGTTCTTGCTAGAAACCCATAGCAGCCACGTAAAACATGCAAACAACAATTAGAGGACGTCTAACTTGTTTTTGCAGGGTATGCTATGTGATGTGATATGGACAAAAGGATGTGATGAATGATATATGTGATGTATGAGATTGATCATGTTCTTGTAATAGGAATCACGACTTGCATGTCGATGAGTATGACAACCGGCAGGAGCCATAGGAGTTGTCTTAATTTATTTATGACCTGTGTGTCAACATAAACGTCATGTAATTACTTTACTTTATTGCTAACCGTTAGTTGTAGTAGTAGAAGTAATAGTTGACGAGACAACTTCATGAAGACACGATGATAGAGATCATGATGATGGAGATCATGGTGTCATGCCGGCGACGATGATGATCATGGAGCCCCGAAGATGGAGATCAAAAGGAGCAATATGATATTGGCCATATCATGTCACTATTTGATTGCATGTGATGTTTATCATGTTTATACATCTTATTTGCTTAGAACGACGGTAGTAAATAAGATGATCCCTCATTAAAATTTCAAGAAAGTGTTCCCCCTAACTGTGCACCGTTGCGAAAGTTCGTCGTTTCGAAGCACCACATGATGATCGGGTGTGATAGATTCTTACGTTCGAATACAACGGTTGTAAGACAGATTTACACACGCGAAACACTTAGGTTAACTTGACGAGCCTAGCATGTACAGACATGGCCTCGGAACACAAGAGACCGAAAGGTCGAGCATGAGTCGTATGGTAGATACGATCAACATGAAGATGTTCACCGATGTTGACTAGTCCGTCTCACGTGATGATCGGACACGGCCTAGTTGACTCGGATCATGTAATCACTTAGATGACTAGAGGGATGTCTATCTGAGTGGGAGTTCATAAGATGAACTTAATTATCTTGAACATAGTCAGAAGGTCTTCGCAAATTATGTCGTCGCTCGTGCTTCAGTTCTACTGTTTAGTTATGTTCCTAGAGAAATTTAGTTGAAAGTTGATAGTAGCAATTATGCGGACTAGGTCCGTAAACTGAGGATTTTCCTCATTGCTTCATAGAAGGCTTATGTCCTTAATGCACCGCTCAGTGTGCTGAACCTCGAACGTTGTCTATGGATGTTGCGAACATCTGACATACACATTTTGATAACTACATGATAGTTCAGTTAAACGGCTTAGAGTTGAGGCACCGAAGACGTTTTGAAACGTCGTGAAACATATGAGATGTTTCGAGGGCTGAAATTGGGATTTCAGGCTCGTGCCCACGTCAAGAGGTATAAGACCTCCGACGATTTTCTTAGCCTGCAAACTAAGGGAGAAAAGCTCAATTGTTGAACTTGTGCTCAGATTGTCTGAGTACAACAATAGCTTGAATCGAGTGGGAGTTGATCTTCCGGATGAAATAGTGATGGTTCTCCGAAGTCATTACCACCAAGCTGCTAGAGCTTCGTGATGAACTATAATATATCAGGGACATATATGATGATCCTTGAGATATTCGCGATGTTTGACACCACAAAAGTAGAAATCAAGAAGGAGCATCAATTGTTGATGGTTGGTGAAACCACTAGTTTCAAGAAGGGCAAGGGCACGAAGGGATACTTCATGAAACGGCAATTCAGCTGCTGCTCTAGTGAAGAAACCCAAGGTTGAACCCAAACCCGAGACTAAGTGCTTCTGTAATAAGGGGAACAGCCACTAGAGCAGAATTACCCTAGATACTTGGTAGATGAGAAGGCTGGCAAGGTCGATAGAAGTATATTGGATATACATTGTGTTGATGTGTACTTTACTAGTACTCCTAGTAGCATCAGGGTATTAGATACCGGTTCGGTTGCTAAGTGTTAGTAACTCGAAATAAAAGCTACGGAATAAACGGAGACTAGCTAAAGGTGAGATGACGATATGTGTTGGAAGTATTTCCAAGGTTGATCAAATATCGTACGCTCCCTCTACCATCGAGATTGGTGTTTGCGTTGAGCATAGACATGATTGGATTATGTCTATCGCAATATGGTTATTCATTTAAGGAGAATAACGGTTACTCTGTTTATTTGAATAATACCTTCAATGGTCTTGCACCTAAAATGAATGGTTCATTGAATCTCGATCATAGTGATACACATGTTCATGCCAAAAGATATAAGATAGTAATGATAGTACCACCTACTTGTGGCACTGCCACTTAAGTCATATCGGTATAAAACGCATGAAGAAGCTCCATGTTGATGGATCTTTGGACTCACTCATTTTTGAAAGGATTGAGACATGCGAACGATGTTTGTTGGTAGATATGCATGAAGAAACTCTATACAGATGGATCGTTTGGACTCACTTGATTTTGAATCACTTGAGACATGCAAATCATACCACATGGGCAAGATGACTGAAAGCCTCGTTTTCAGTAAAATGGAACTAGAAAGCAACTTATTGGAAGTAATACATTTTGATGTGTGCAGTCCAATGAGTGCTGAGCCGTGTAGTGGATATCGTTATGTTCTTACTTCACAGATGATTTGAGTAGATGTTGAGTATATTTACTTGATGAATCATGAGTCTGAATTATTGAAAGGTTCAAGTAATTTCAGGGTGAAGTTGAAAGATCGTCGTGACAAGAGGGTAAAAGATCTATGATATGATCATAGAGATGAATATCTGAATTACGAGTTTGGCACAGAATTAAGACATTGTGGAAATTGTTTCACAACTAATACAGCCTGGAACACCATAGTGTGATGGTGTGTCCGAACATCATAACTGCACCCTATTGGATATGATGCATACCATGATGTCTCTTAACGAATTACCACGATAGTTTATGGGTTAGGCATTAAAGACAACCGCATTCACTTTAAATAGGGCACCACGTAATTCCAATGAGATGACACCATATGAACTATGGTTTAGGGAAACCTAAGCTGTCATTTCTTAAAAGTTTGGTGTTGCGACGCTTATGTGAAAAAGTTTCAGGCTGATAAGCTCGAACCCAAAGCGGATAAATGCATCTTCATAGGACACCCAAAACAATTGGGTATACCTCCTATCTCAGATCCGAAAGCAATAAGGGATTGTTTCTGGAATCGGGTCCTTTCTCGAGGAAAAGTTTCTCTCAAAAGAATTGAGTGGGAGGATGGTGGAGACTTGATGAGGTTGTTGAACCGTCTCTTCAACTAGTGTGTGGCAGGGCACAGGAAGTTGTTCCTGTGGCACCTACACCAATTGAAGTGGAAGCTTATGATAGTGATCATGAAACTTCAGATCAAGTCACTACCAAACCTCATGGGATGACAAGGATGCATACTACTTCAGAGTGGTACGTAATCCTGTCTTGGAAGTCATGTTGCTAGACAACAATGAACCTACGAGCTATGGAGAAGCGATGGTGGGCCCGGATTTCGATAAATGGCTCGAGGCCATAAAATCCGAGAAAGGATCCATGTATGAAAACAAAGTGTAGAGTTTGGTAGAACAACTCGATGGTCATAAGGCTGTTGAGTGCAGATGGATTTTAAAAGGAAGACGGACAATGATGGTAAATGTCACCATTAAGAAAGCTCGACTTGTCGTTAAGATGTTTTCCGATAAGTTCAAGGAGTTGACTATGATGAGACTTTCTCACTCGTAGCGATGCTAAGAGTCTGTTGGAATTATATTAGCGATTACTGCATTATTTATGAAATCTTGCAGATAGGATGTCAGAACATTGTTTCCTCGATGATTTTCTTGAGGAAAGGTTGTATGTGATACAACCGGAAGGTTTTGTCAACCCTGAAAGATGCTAATAAAGATGCAAAGCTCCAGCAATCCTTCTAAGGACTGGAGTAAGCATCTCGGAGTTGGAATGTATGCTTTGATGAGATGATCAAAGATTTTGGGTGTATACAAAGTTTATGAGAAACTTGTATTTCCAAAGAAGTGAGTGGGAGCACTATAGAATTTCTGATGAATATATGTTGTTGACATGTTGTTAATCAGAAATGATGTAGAATTTCTGGAAAGCATATAGGGTTATTTGGAAAGTGTTTTTCAATGGAAAGCCTGGATTAAGCTACTTAAACATTGAGCATCAAGATCTATAAGGATAGATCAAAACGCTTAATGGTACTTTCAAATGAGCACATACCTTGACATGATCTTGAAGGTGTTCAAGATGAATCAGTCAAAGAAGGAGTTCTTGCCTGAGTTGTAAGGTATGAACTTAAGACTTAAAGCTCGACCACGGCAGAATAGAGAGAAAGGACGAAGGTCGTCCCCTATGCTTTTGTCATAGGCTCTACAGTATGATGTGTTGTGTACCGCACCTGAAATGTGCCTTGCCATGAGTCAGTCAAGGGGTACAAGAGTGATCTAAGAATGGATCACAGGACAACGGTCAAAGTTATCCTTAGTAACTAGTGGACTAAGGAATTTTCTCGATTATGGAGGTGGTAAAAGAGTTCGTCGTAAAGGGTTACGCTCATGCAAACTTTGACACTAATCCAGATTATTCTGAGTAGTAAACTGGATTCATATAGTAGAACAGTTATTTGGAATAGCTCCAAATGTAGCGTAGTAGTTGCATCTACAAGATGACATAGAAATTTGCGAAGTACATACGGATCTGAAAGATTCAGACCCGTTGACTATAACATCTCTCACAAGCATAACATGATCAAACCCAGAACTCATCGAATGTTAAACACATGGTAATGTGAACTAGATTATTGACTCTAGTAAACTCTTTGGGTGTTAGTCACATGGGGATGTGACCTTGAGTGTTAGTCACATAGCGATGTGAACTGGATTATTGACTCTAGTGCAAGTGGGAGACTGTTGGAAATATGCCCTAGAGGCAATAATAAATTGATTATTATTATATTTCCTTGTTCATGATAATCGTTTATTATCCATGCTAGAATTGTATTGATAGGAAACTCAGATACATGTGTGGATACATAGACAACACCATGTCCCTAGTAAGCCTCTAGTTGACTAGCTCGTTAATCAATAGATGGTTACGGTTTCCTGACCATGGACATTGGATGTCATTGATAACGGGATCACATCATTAGGAGAATGATGTGATGGACAAAGACCCAATCCTAAGCCTAGCACAAGATCATGTAGTTCGTATGCTAAAGCTTTTCTAATGTCAAGTATCATTTCCTTAGACCATGAGATTGTGCAACTCCCGGATACCGTAGGAATACTTTGGGTGTGCCAAACGTCACAACGTAACTGGGTGGCTATAAAGGTACACTACAGGTATCTCCGAAAGTGTCTGTTGGGTCGGCACGAATCGAGACTGGGATTTGTCACTCCGTGTAAAGGGAGAGGTATCTCTGGGCCCACTCAGTAGGACATCATCATAATGTGCACAATGTGATCAAGGAGTTGATCACGGGATGATGTGTTACGAAACGAGTAAAGGGACTTGCCGGTAACGAGATTGAACAAGGTATCGGGATACCGACGATCGAATCTCGGGCAAGTATCGTACCGCTAGACAAAGGGAATTGTATACGGGATTGATTAAGTCCTTGACATCGTGGTTCATACGATGAGATCATCATGGAACATGTGGGAGCCAACATGGGTATCCAGATCCCGCTGTTGGTTATTGGCCGGAGAGTCATCTCGGTCATGTCTGCATGTCTCCCGAACCCGTAGGGTCTACACACTTAAGGTTCGGTGACGCTAGGGTTATAGAGATATTAGTATGCGGTAACCCGAAAGTTGTTCAGAGTCCCGGATGAGATCCCGGACGTCACGAGGAGTTCCGGAATGGTCCGGAGGTAAATAATTATATATAGGAAGTGCTATTTCGGCCATCGGGACAAGTTTCGGGGTCACCGGTATTGTACCGGGACCACCGGAAGGGTCCCGGGGGTCCACCGGGTGGGGCCACCTGCCCCGGGGGGCACATGGGCTGTAGGGGTGTGCGCCTTGGCCTGTATGGGCCAAGGGCACCAGCCCCAAGAGGCCCATGCGCCAAGAGATGAGGGAAAGGAAGAGTCCTAAAGGGGGAAGGCACCTCCTAGGTGCCTTGGGGAGGTGGGACTCCTCCCTGGCCGCACCCTTCCTTGGAGGAAGGTACAAGGCTGCTTCCCCTCTCCTTTGGCCCTATATATAGTGGTGGGAAGGGAGGGCAACCATACCTAAGCCCTGGCGCCTCCCTCTCCCTCCCATGACACATCTCCCTCCTCCCGCAGCGCTTGGCGAAGCCCTGTTGGAATCCCGCTACTTCCACCACCATGCCGTCGTGCTGCTGGATCTCCATCAACCTCTCCTTCCCCCTTGCTGGATCAAGAAGGAGGAGACGTTGCTGCTCCGTACGTGTGTTGAACATGGAGGTGCCGTCCGTTCGGCGCTAGGATCATCGGTGATTTGGATCACGACGAGTACGACTCCATCAACCCCGTTCTCTTGAACGCTTCCGCGCGTGATCTACAAGGGTATGTAGATCCACTCCTCCCTCGTTGCTAGATGACTCCATAGATTGATCTTGGTGACACGTAGGAAAATTTTGAATTATTGTTGCGTTCCACAACAGTGGCATCATGAGCTAGGTCTATGCGTAGTTTCTATGCACGAGTAGAACACAAAGTAGTTGTGGGCGTTGATTTTGTTCAATATGCTTACCGTTACTAGTCCAATCTTGATTCGGTGGCATTGTGGGATGAAGTGGCCCGGACCGACCTTACACGTACTCTTACTTGAGACTGGTTCCACCGACTGACATGCACTAGTTGCATAAGGTGGCTAGCGGGTGACTATCTCTCCCACTTTAGTCGGATCGGATTCGATGAAAAGGGTCCTTATGAAGGGTAAATAGCAATTGGCATATCACGTTGTGGTTCTTGCGTAGGTAAGAAATGTTCTTGCTAGAAACCCATAGCAGCCACGTAAAACATGCAAACAACAATTAGAGGACGTCTAACTTGTTTTTGCAGGGTATGCTATGTGATGTGATATGGCCAAAAGGATGTGATGAATGATATATGTGATGTATGAGATTGATCATGTTCTTGTAATAGGAATCACGACTTGCATGTCGATGAGTATGACAACCGACAGGAGCCATAGGAGTTGTCTTAATTTATTTATGACCTGTGTGTCAACATAAACGTCATGTAATTACTTTACTTTATTGCTAACCGTTAGCTGTAGTAGTAGAAGTAATAGTTGACGAGACAACTTCATGAAGACACGATGATAGAGATCATGATGATGGAGATCATGGTGTCATGCTGGCGACGATGATGATCATGGAGCCCCGAAGATGGAGATCAAAAGGAGCAATATGATATTGGCCATATCATGTCACTATTTGATTGCATGTGATGTTTATCATGTTTATACATCTTATTTGCTTAGAACGACGGTAGTAAATAAGATGATCCCTCATTAAAATTTCAAGAAAGTGTTCCCCCTAACTGTGCACCGTTGCGAAAGTTCGTCATTTCGAAGCACCACATGATGATCGGGTGTGATAGATTCTTACGTTCGAATACAACGGTTGTAAGACAGATTTACACACGCGAAACACTTAGGTTAACTTGACGAGCCTAGCATGTACAGACATGGCCTCGGAACACAAGAGACCGAAAGGTCGAGCATGAGTCGTATGGTAGATACGATCAACATGAAGATGTTCACCGATGTTGACTAGTCCGTCTCACGTGATGATCGGACACGGCCTAGTTGACTCGGATCATGTAATCACTTAGATGACTAGAGGGATGTCTATCTGAGTGGGAGTTCATAAGATGAACTTAATTATCTTGAACATAGTCAGAAGGTCTTCGCAAATTATGTCGTCGCTCGTGCTTCAGTTCTACTGTTTAGTTATGTTCCTAGAGAAATTTAGTTGAAAGTTGATAGTAGCAATTATGCGGACTAGGTCCGTAAACTGAGGATTTTCCTCATTGCTTCATAGAAGGCTTATGTCCTTAATGCACCGCTCAGTGTGCTGAACCTCGAACGTTGTCTATGGATGTTGCGAACATCTGACATACACATTTTGATAACTACATGATAGTTCAGTTAAACGGCTTAGAGTTGAGGCACCGAAGACGTTTTGAAACGTCG
>NC_041392.1:634086982-634087655 GCF_002162155.2 Triticum dicoccoides | reverse complement strand
TCGTGACAAGAGGGTAAAAGATCTATGATATGATCATAGAGATGAATATCTGAATTACGAGTTTGGCACAGAATTAAGACATTGTGGAAATTGTTTCACAACTAATACAGCCTGGAACACCATAGTGTGATGGTGTGTCCGAACATCATAACTGCACCCTATTGGATATGATGCATACCATGATGTCTCTTAACGAATTACCACGATAGTTTATGGGTTAGGCATTAAAGACAACCGCATTCACTTTAAATAGGGCACCACGTAATTCCAATGAGATGACACCATATGAACTATGGTTTAGGGAAACCTAAGCTGTCATTTCTTAAAAGTTTGGTGTTGCGACGCTTATGTGAAAAAGTTTCAGGCTGATAAGCTCGAACCCAAAGCGGATAAATGCATCTTCATAGGACACCCAAAACAATTGGGTATACCTCCTATCTCAGATCCGAAAGCAATAAGGGATTGTTTCTGGAATCGGGTCCTTTCTCGAGGAAAAGTTTCTCTCAAAAGAATTGAGTGGGAGGATGGTGGAGACTTGATGAGGTTGTTGAACCGTCTCTTCAACTAGTGTGTGGCAGGGCACAGGAAGTTGTTCCTGTGGCACCTACACCAATTGAAGTGGAAGCTTATGATAGTGATCATGAAACTTCAGATCAAGTCACTACCAAACCTC
>NC_041392.1:634085847-634086935 GCF_002162155.2 Triticum dicoccoides | reverse complement strand
TGGGATGACAAGGATGCATACTACTTCAGAGTGGTACGTAATCCTGTCTTGGAAGTCATGTTGCTAGACAACAATGAACCTACGAGCTATGGAGAAGCGATGGTGGGCCCGGATTTCGATAAATGGCTCGAGGCCATAAAATCCGAGAAAGGATCCATGTATGAAAACAAAGTGTAGAGTTTGGTAGAACAACTCGATGGTCATAAGGCTGTTGAGTGCAGATGGATTTTAAAAGGAAGACGGACAATGATGGTAAATGTCACCATTAAGAAAGCTCGACTTGTCGTTAAGATGTTTTCCGATAAGTTCAAGGAGTTGACTATGATGAGACTTTCTCACTCGTAGCGATGCTAAGAGTCTGTTGGAATTATATTAGCGATTACTGCATTATTTATGAAATCTTGCAGATAGGATGTCAGAACATTGTTTCCTCGATGATTTTCTTGAGGAAAGGTTGTATGTGATACAACCGGAAGGTTTTGTCAACCCTGAAAGATGCTAATAAAGATGCAAAGCTCCAGCAATCCTTCTAAGGACTGGAGTAAGCATCTCGGAGTTGGAATGTATGCTTTGATGAGATGATCAAAGATTTTGGGTGTATACAAAGTTTATGAGAAACTTGTATTTCCAAAGAAGTGAGTGGGAGCACTATAGAATTTCTGATGAATATATGTTGTTGACATGTTGTTAATCAGAAATGATGTAGAATTTCTGGAAAGCATATAGGGTTATTTGGAAAGTGTTTTTCAATGGAAAGCCTGGATTAAGCTACTTAAACATTGAGCATCAAGATCTATAAGGATAGATCAAAACGCTTAATGGTACTTTCAAATGAGCACATACCTTGACATGATCTTGAAGGTGTTCAAGATGAATCAGTCAAAGAAGGAGTTCTTGCCTGAGTTGTAAGGTATGAACTTAAGACTTAAAGCTCGACCACGGCAGAATAGAGAGAAAGGACGAAGGTCGTCCCCTATGCTTTTGTCATAGGCTCTACAGTATGATGTGTTGTGTACCGCACCTGAAATGTGCCTTGCCATGAGTCAGTCAAGGGGTACAAGAGTGATCTAAGAATGGATCACAGGACA
>NC_041392.1:634061153-634084627 GCF_002162155.2 Triticum dicoccoides | reverse complement strand
GTGCAAGTGGGAGACTGTTGGAAATATGCCCTAGAGGCAATAATAAATTGATTATTATTATATTTCCTTGTTCATGATAATCGTTTATTATCCATGCTAGAATTGTATTGATAGGAAACTCAGATACATGTGTGGATACATAGACAACACCATGTCCCTAGTAAGCCTCTAGTTGACTAGCTCGTTAATCAATAGATGGTTACGGTTTCCTGACCATGGACATTGGATGTCATTGATAACGGGATCACATCATTAGGAGAATGATGTGATGGACAAAGACCCAATCCTAAGCCTAGCACAAGATCATGTAGTTCGTATGCTAAAGCTTTTCTAATGTCAAGTATCATTTCCTTAGACCATGAGATTGTGCAACTCCCGGATACCGTAGGAATACTTTGGGTGTGCCAAACGTCACAACGTAACTGGGTGGCTATAAAGGTACACTACAGGTATCTCCGAAAGTGTCTGTTGGGTCGGCACGAATCGAGACTGGGATTTGTCACTCCGTGTAAAGGGAGAGGTATCTCTGGGCCCACTCAGTAGGACATCATCATAATGTGCACAATGTGATCAAGGAGTTGATCACGGGATGATGTGTTACGAAACGAGTAAAGGGACTTGCCGGTAACGAGATTGAACAAGGTATCGGGATACCGACGATCGAATCTCGGGCAAGTATCGTACCGCTAGACAAAGGGAATTGTATACGGGATTGATTAAGTCCTTGACATCGTGGTTCATACGATGAGATCATCATGGAACATGTGGGAGCCAACATGGGTATCCAGATCCCGCTGTTGGTTATTGGCCGGAGAGTCATCTCGGTCATGTCTGCATGTCTCCCGAACCCGTAGGGTCTACACACTTAAGGTTCGGTGACGCTAGGGTTATAGAGATATTAGTATGCGGTAACCCGAAAGTTGTTCAGAGTCCCGGATGAGATCCCGGACGTCACGAGGAGTTCCGGAATGGTCCGGAGGTAAATAATTATATATAGGAAGTGCTATTTCGGCCATCGGGACAAGTTTCGGGGTCACCGGTATTGTACCGGGACCACCGGAAGGGTCCCGGGGGTCCACCGGGTGGGGCCACCTGCCCCGGGGGGCACATGGGCTGTAGGGGTGTGCGCCTTGGCCTGTATGGGCCAAGGGCACCAGCCCCAAGAGGCCCATGCGCCAAGAGATGAGGGAAAGGAAGAGTCCTAAAGGGGGAAGGCACCTCCTAGGTGCCTTGGGGAGGTGGGACTCCTCCCTGGCCGCACCCTTCCTTGGAGGAAGGTACAAGGCTGCTTCCCCTCTCCTTTGGCCCTATATATAGTGGTGGGAAGGGAGGGCAACCATACCTAAGCCCTGGCGCCTCCCTCTCCCTCCCATGACACATCTCCCTCCTCCCGCAGCGCTTGGCGAAGCCCTGTTGGAATCCCGCTACTTCCACCACCATGCCGTCGTGCTGCTGGATCTCCATCAACCTCTCCTTCCCCCTTGCTGGATCAACAAGGAGGAGACGTTGCTGCTCCGTACGTGTGTTGAACATGGAGGTGCCGTCCGTTCGGCGCTAGGATCATCGGTGATTTGGATCACGACGAGTACGACTCCATCAACCCCGTTCTCTTGAACGCTTCCGCGCGTGATCTACAAGGGTATGTAGATCCACTCCTCCCTCGTTGCTAGATGACTCCATAGATTGATCTTGGTGACACGTAGGAAAATTTTGAATTATCGTTGCGTTCCACAACAGTGGCATCATGAGCTAGGTCTATGCGTAGTTTCTATGCACGAGTAGAACACAAAGTAGTTGTGGGCGTTGATTTTGTTCAATATGCTTACCGTTACTAGTCCAATCTTGATTCGGTGGCATTGTGGGATGAAGTGGCCCGGACCGACCTTACACGTACTCTTACTTGAGACTGGTTCCACCGACTGACATGCACTAGTTGCATAAGGTGGCTAGCGGGTGACTATCTCTCCCACTTTAGTCGGATCGGATTCGATGAAAAGGGTCCTTATGAAGGGTAAATAGCAATTGGCATATCACGTTGTGGTTCTTGCGTAGGTAAGAAATGTTCTTGCTAGAAACCCATAGCAGCCACGTAAAACATGCAAACAACAATTAGAGGACGTCTAACTTGTTTTTGCAGGGTATGCTATGTGATGTGATATGGCCAAAAGGATGTGATGAATGATATATGTGATGTATGAGATTGATCATGTTCTTGTAATAGGAATCACGACTTGCATGTCGATGAGTATGACAACCGACAGGAGCCATAGGAGTTGTCTTAATTTATTTATGACCTGTGTGTCAACATAAACGTCATGTAATTACTTTACTTTATTGCTAACCGTTAGCTGTAGTAGTAGAAGTAATAGTTGACGAGACAACTTCATGAAGAAACGATGATAGAGATCATGATGATGGAGATCATGGTGTCATGTGATAATCATGGAGCCCCGAAGATGGAGATCAAAAGGAGCAATATGATATTGGCCATATCATGTCACTATTTGATTGCATGTGATGTTTATCATGTTTATACATCTTATTTTCTTAGAACGACGGTAGTAAATAAGATGATCCCTCATTAAAATTTCAAGAAAGTGTTCCCCCTAACTGTGCACCGTTGCGAAAGTTCGTCGTTTCGAAGCACCAGGTGATGATCGGGTGTGATAGATTCTTATGTTCGAATACAACGGGTGTAAGATAGATTTACACACACGAAACACTTAGGTTAACTTGACGAGCCTAGCATGTACAGACATGGCCTCGGAACACAAGAGACCAAAAGGTCGAGCATGAGTCGTATGGTAGATACGATCAACATGAAGATGTTCACCGATGTTGACTAGTCCGTCTCACGTGATGATCGGACACGGCCTAGTTGACTCGGATCATGTAATCACTTAGATGACTAGAGGGATGTCTATCTGAGTGGGAGTTCATAAGATGAACTTAATTATCTTGAACATAGTCAGAAGGTCTTCGCAAATTATGTCGTCGCTCGTGCTTCAGTTCTACTGTTTAGTTATGTTCCTAGAGAAATTTAGTTGAAAGTTGATAGTAGCAATTATGCGGACTAGGTCCGTAAACTGAGGATTTTCCTCATTGCTTCATAGAAGGCTTATGTCCTTAATGCACCGCTCAGTGTGCTGAACCTCGAACGTTGTCTATGGATGTTGCGAACATCTGACATACACATTTTGATAACTACATGATAGTTCAGTTAAACGGCTTAGAGTTGAGGCACCGAAGACGTTTTGAAACGTCGGGAAACATATGAGATGTTTCGAGGGCTGAAATTGGGATTTCAGGCTCGTGCCCACGTCAAGAGGTATAAGACCTCCGACGATTTTCTTAGCCTGCAAACTAAGGGAGAAAAGCTCAATTGTTGAACTTGTGCTCAGATTGTCTGAGTACAACAATAGCTTGAATCGAGTGGGAGTTGATCTTCCAGATGAAATAGTGATGGTTCTCCGAAGTCATTACCACCAAGCTGCTAGAGCTTCGTGATGAACTATAATATATCAGGGACATATATGATGATCCTTGAGATACTCACGATGTTTGACACCACAAAAGTAGAAATCAAGAAGGAGCATCAATTGTTGATGGTTGGTGAAACCACTAGTTTCAAGAAGGGCAAGGGCACGAAGGGATACTTCATGAAACGGCAATTCAGCTGCTGCTCTAGTGAAGAAACCCAAGGTTGAACCCAAACCCGAGACTAAGTGCTTCTGTAATAAGGGGAACAGCCACTAGAGCAGAATTACCCTAGATACTTGGTAGATGAGAAGGCTGGCAAGGTCGATAGAAGTATATTGGATATACATTGTGTTGATGTGTACTTTACTAGTACTCCTAGTAGCACCAGGGTATTAGATACCGGTTCGGTTGCTAAGTGTTAGTAACTCGAAATAAAAGCTACGGAATAAACGGAGACTAGCTAAAGGTGAGATGACGATATGTGTTGGAAGTATTTCCAAGGTTGATCAAATATCGTACGCTCCCTCTACCATCGAGATTGGTGTTTGCGTTGAGCATAGACATGATTGGATTATGTCTATCGCAATATGGTTATTCATTTAAGGAGAATAACGGTTACTCTGTTTATTTGAATAATACCTTCAATGGTCTTGCACCTAAAATGAATGGTTCATTGAATCTCGATCATAGTGATACACATGTTCATGCCAAAAGATATAAGATAGTAATGATAGTACCACCTACTTGTGGCACTGCCACTTAAGTCATATTGGTATAAAACGCATGAAGAAGCTCCATGTTGATGGATCTTTGGACTCACTCATTTTTGAAAGGATTGAGACATGCGAACGATGTTTGTTGGTAGATATGCATGAAGAAACTCTATACAGATGGATCGTTTGGACTCACTTGATTTTGAATCACTTGAGACATGCAAATCATACCACATGGGCAAGATGACTGAGAGCCTCGTTTTCAGTAAAATGGAACTAGAAAGCAACTTATTGGAAGTAATACATTTTGATGTGTGCAGTCCAATGAGTGCTGAGCCGCGTAGTGGATATCATTATGTTCTTACTTCACAGATGATTTGAGTAGATGTTGAGTATATTTACTTGATGAATCACGAGTCTGAATTATTGAAAGGTTCAAGTAATTTCAGGGTGAAGTTGAAAGATCGTCGTGACAAGAGGATAAAAGATCTATGATATGATCATAGAGATGAATATCTGAATTACGAGTTTGGCACAGAATTAAGACATTGTGGAAATTGTTTCACAACTAATACAGCCTGGAACACCATAGTGTGATGGTGTGTCCGAACATCATAACTGCACCCTATTGGATATGATGCATACCATGATGTCTCTTATCGAATTACCACGATAGTTTATGGGTTAGGCATTAAAGACAACCGCATTCACTTTAAATAGGGCACCACGTAATTCCAATGAGATGGCACCGTATGAACTATGGTTTACGGAAACCTAAGCTGTCATTTCTTAAAAGTTTGGGGCTGCGACGCTTATGTGAAAAAGTTTCAGGCTGATAAGCTCGAACCCAAAGCGGATAAATGCATCTTCATAGGACACCCAAAACAGTTGGGTATACCTCCTGTCTCAGATCCGAAAGCAATAAGGGATTGTTTCTGGAATCGGGTCCTTTCTCGAGGAAAAGTTTCTCTCGAAAGAATTGAGTGGGAGGATGGTGGAGACTTGATGAGGTTGTTGAACCGTCTCTTCAACTAGTGTGTGGCAGGGCACAGGAAGTTGTTCCTGTGGCACCTACACCAATTGAAGTGGAAGCTTATGATAGTGATCATGAAACTTCATATCAAGTCACTACCAAACCTCGTGGGATAACAAGGAAGCATACTACTTCAGAGTGGTACGTAATCCTGTCTTGGAAGTCATGTTGCTAGACAACAATGAACCTATGAGCTATGGAGAAGCGATGGTGGGCCCGGATTCCGATAAATGGCTCGAGGCCATAAAATCCGAGAAAGGATCCATGTATGAAAACAAAGTGTAGACTTTAGCAGAACAACTCGATGGTCGTAAGGCTGTTGAGTGCAGATGGATTTTAAAAGGAAGACGGACAATGATGGTAAATGTCACCATTAAGAAAGCTCGACTTGTCGTTAAGATGTTTTCCGATAAGTTCAAGGAGTTGACTATGATGAGACTTTCTCACTCGTAGCGATGCTAAGAGTCTGTTGGAATTATATTAGCGATTACTGCATTATTTATGAAATCTTGCAGATAGGATGTCAAAACATTGTTTCCTCGATTATTTTCTTGAGGAAAGGTTGTATGTGATACAACCGGAAGGTTTTGTCAATCCTGAAAGATGCTAATAAATATGCAAAGCTCCAGCAATCCTTCTAAGGACTGGAGTAAGCATCTCGGAGTTGGAATGTATGCTTTGATGAGATGATCAAAGATTTTGGGTGTATACAAAGTTTATGAGAAACTTGTATTTCCAAAGTGAGTGGGAGCACTATAGAATTTCTGATGAATATATGTTGTTGACATGTTGTTAATCAGAAATGATGTAGAATTTCTGGAAAGCATATAGGGTTATTTGGAAAGTGTTTTTCAATGGAAAGCCTGGATTAAGCTACTTGAACATTGAGCATCAAGATCTATAAGGATAGATCAAAACGCTTAATGGTACTTTCAAATGAGCACATACCTTGACAAAGGTGTTCAAGATGAATCAGTCAAAGGAGTTCTTGCCTGAGTTGTAAGGTATGAAGTTAAGACTTAAAGCTCGACCACGACAGAATAGAGAGAAAGGACGAAGGTCGTCCCCTATGCTTTTGTCATAGGCTCTACAGTATGCTGTGTTGTGTACCGCACCTGAAATGTGCCTTGCCATGAGTCAGTCAAGGGGTACAAGAGTGATCTAAGAATGGATCATAGGACAGCGGTCAAAGTTATCCTAAGTAACTAGTGGACTAAGGAATTTTCTCGATTATGGAGGTGGTAAAAGTGTTCGTCGTAAAGGGTTACGCTGATGCAAACTTTGACACTAATCCAGATTATTCTGAGTAGTAAACTGGATTCGTATAGTAGAACAGTTATTTAGAATAGCTCCAAATGTAGCGTAGTAGTTGCATCTACAAGATGACATAGAAATTTGCGAAGTACATACGGATCTGAAAGATTCAGATCCGTTGACTATAACATCTCCCACAAGCATAATATGATCAAACCCAGAACTCATCGAGTGTTAATCACATGGTAATGTGAACTAGATTATTGACTCTAGTAAACTCTTTGGGTGTTAGTCACATGGGGATGTGACCTTGAGTGTTAGTCACATAGCGATGTGAACTGGATTATTGACTCTAGTGCAAGTGGGAGACTGTTGGAAATATGCCCTAGAGGCAATAATAAATTGATTATTATTATATTTCCTTGTTCATGATAATCGTTTATTATCCATGCTAGAATTGTATTGATAGGAAACTCAGATACATGTGTGGATACATAGACAACACCATGTCCCTAGTAAGCCTCTAGTTGACTAGCTCGTTAATCAATAGATGGTTACGGTTTCTTAACCATGGACATTGGATGTCATTGATAACGGGATCACATCATTAGGAGAATGATGTGATGGACAAAGACCCAATCCTAAGCCTAGCACAAGATCATGTAGTTCGTATGCTAAAGCTTTTCTAATGTCAAGTATCATTTCCTTAGACCATGAGATTGTGAAACTCCCGGATACTGTAGGAATACTTTGGGTGTGCCAAATGTCACAACGTAACTGGGTGGCTATAAAGGTACACTACAGGTATCTCTGAAAGTGTCTGTTGGGTTGGCACGAATCGAGACTGGGATTTGTCACTCCGTGTAAACGGAGAGGTATCTCTGGGCCCACTCGGTAGGACATCATCATAATGTGCACAATGTGATCAAGGAGTTGATCACGGGATGATGTGTTACGAAACGAGTAAAGAGACTTGCCGGTAACGAGATTGAACAAGGTATCGGGATACCGACGATCGAATCTCGGGCAAGTATCGTACCGCTAGACAAAGGGAATTGTATACGGGATTGATTAAGTCCTTGACATCGTGGTTCATACGATGAGATCATCATGGAACATGTGGGAGCCAACATGGGTATCTAGATCCCACTGTTGGTTATTGGCCGGAGAGTCATTTCAGTCATGTCTGCATGTCTCCCGAACCCGTAGGGTCTACACACTTAAGGTTCGGTGACGCTAGGGTTATAGAGATATTAGTATGCGGTAACCCGAAAGTTGTTCAGAGTCCCGGATGAGATCCCGGATGTCACGAGGAGTTCCGGAATGGTCCGGAGGTAAAGAATTATATATAGGAAGTGCTATTTCGGCCATCGGGACAAGTTTCGGGGTCACCGGTATTGTACCGGGACCACCGGAAGGGTCCCGGGGGTCCACCGGGTGGGGCCACCTGCCCCGGGGGTCACATGGGCTGTAGGGGTGTGCGCCTTGGCCTGTATGGGCCAAGGGCACCAGCCCCAAGAGGCCCATGTGCCAAGAGATGAGGGAAAGGAAGAGTCCTAAATGGGGAAGGCACCTCCTAGGTGCCTTGGGGAGGTGGGACTCCTCCCTGGCCGCACCCTTCCTTGGAGGAAGGGCCAAGGCTGCGCCCCCCCATCTCCCTTGGCCCTATATATAGTGGGGGGAAGGGAGGGCAACCATACCTAAGCCCTGGCGCCTCCCTCTCCCTCCCATGACACATCTCCCTCCTCCCGCAGCGCTTGGCGAAGCCCTGTTGGAATCCCGCTACTTCCACCACCATGCCGTCGTGCTGCTGGATCTCCATCAACCTCTCCTTCCCCCTTGCTGGATCAAGAAGGAGGAGATGTCGCTGCTCCGTACGTGTGTTGAACGCGGAGGTGCCGTCCGTTCGGCGCTAGGATCATCGGTGGTTTGGATCACGACGAGTACGACTCCATCAACCCCGTTCTCTTGAACGCTTCCGCGCGCGATCTACAAGGGTATGTAGATCCACTCCTCCCTCATTGCTAGATGACTCCATAGATTGATCTTGGTGACACGTAGGAAAATTTTGAATTATTGCTGCGTTCCACAACAGAACCGTTATGTGATGAAGTCGGAGCATGATTTATTTATTGATTGCCTTCCTTATGAGTGGTGGTCGGGGACGAGCGATGGTCTTTTCCTACCAATCTATCCCCCTAGGAGCATGCACGTAGTACTTTGTTTCAATAAATAATAGATTTTTGCAATAAGTATGTGAGTTCTTTATGACTAATGTTGAGTCCATGGATTATACGCACTCTCACCCTTCCACCATTGCTAGCCTCTCTAGTACCGCGCAACTTTCACCGGTACCATAAACCCACCATATACCTTCCTCAAAACAGCCACCATACCTACCTATCATGGGATTTCCATAGCCATTCCGAGATATATTGCCATGCAACTTTCCACTATTCCGTTTATTCTGACACACTCCATCATTGTCATATTGCTTTGCATGATCATGTAGTTGACATCGTATTTGTGGCAAGGCCACCGTTCATAATTCTTTCATACATGTCACTCATGCATCATTGCACATCCCGGTACACCGCCGGAGGCATTCATATAGAGTCATATCTTGTTCTAAGTATCGAGTTGTAAGTAAATAAAAGTGTGATGATTATCATTATTAGAGCATTGTCCCAGTGAGGAAAGGATGATGGAGACTATGATTCCCCCATAAGTCGAGATGAGACTCCGGACGAAAATAAATAAATAAAAGAGGCCAAAGAAGCCCAAATAAAAAAGAAGAAGAAAAGAGGCCATAAAAAAAGAGAAGGCCCAAATAAAAAAATAAAAAATGAGAGAAAAAGAGAGAAGGGGCAATGCTACTATCCTTTTACCACACTTGTGCTTCAAAGTAGCACCATGATCTTCATGATAGAGAGTCTCCTATGTTGTCACTTTCATATACTAGTGGGAATTTTTCATTATAGAACTTGGCTTGTATATTCCAATGATGGGCTTCCTCAAAATGCCCTAGGTCTTCGTGAGCAAGCGAGTTGGATGCACACCCACTAGTTTCTTTTGAGCTTTCATAAATGTATAGCTCTAGTGCATCCGTTGCATGGCAATCCCTGCTCACTCACATTGATATCTATTGATGGGCATCTTCATAGCCCGTTGATACACCTAGTTGATGTGAGACTATCTTCTCTCTTTTTGTCTTCTCCACAACCACCATTCTATTCCACCTATAGTGTTATGTCCATGGCTCACGCTCATGTATTGCGTGAAGATTGAAAAAGTTTGAGAACATTAAAAGTATGAAACAATTGCTTGGCTTGTCATCGGGGTTGTGCATGATTTAAATATTTTGTGTGGTGAAGATAGAGCATAGCCAGACTATATGATTTTGTAGGGATAACTTTCTTTGGCCATGATATTTTGAGAAGACATAATTGCTTTATTAGTATGCTTGAAGTATTATTATTTTTTATGTCAATATGAACTTTTGTCTTGAATCTTTTGGATCTGAATATTCATATCACAAGTAAGAAGAATTACATTGAAATTTGCCAACTAGCATTCCACATCAAAAATTATCTTTTTATCATTTACCTACTCGAGGACGAGCAGGAATTAAGCTTGGGGATGCTTGATACGTCTCCAACGTATCTATAATTTTTGATTGCTCCATGCTATCTTATCTACTGTTTTAGGCAATATTGGGCTTTATTTTCCACTTTTATATTATTTTCGGGACTAACCTATTAACCGGAGGCCCAGCCCAGATTTGCTGTTTTATGCCTATTTCAGTGTTTCGAAGAAAAGGAATATCAAACGGAGTCGAAACAGAACGAAATAAACTGGAGAAGTTATTTTTGGAACGAAAGCCACCGGATAAACTTGGACTCCACATCAGGAGATACGGCGTGCCCCCTGTCTCGTGGGGCCCCTGTAGCTCCTCCGATGTACCCCCTGCACCCATATATACCTACGTATCGTCAAACTTCCAAAACAAACAATAGATCGGGAGTTCCGCCGCCAGAAGCCTCCGTAGCCACCGAAAACCAATCTAGACCCGTTCTGGCACCCTGCCGAAGGGGGCAATCCCTCTCCGGTGGCCATCTTCATCATCCCCGTGCTCTCCATGATGAGGAGGGAGTAGTTCTCCCTCGGGGCTGAGGGTATGTACCAGTAGCTATGTGTTTGATCTCTCTCTCTCTCTCGTGTTCTTGATTTGGCACGATCTTGATGTATCGCGAGCTTTGCTATTATAGTTGGATCTTATGTTTCTCCTCCCCCTCTTCTCTCTTGTAATGAATCGAGTTTCCCCTTTGAAGTAATCTTATCGGATTGAGTCTTTAAAAATTTGAGAACACTTGATGTATGTCTTGCCGTGGATATCTGTGGTGACAATGGGATATCACGTGCTTCACTTGATGTATGTTTTAGTGATCAACTTGCGGGTTCCTCCCATGAACCTATGCATAGGGGTTGGCACATGTTTTCGTCGTGATTCTCTGGTAGAAACTTTGGGGCACTCTTTGAGGTCCTTTGTGTTGGTTGAATAGATGAATCTGAGATTGTGTGATGCATATCGTATAATCATACCCACGGATACTTGAGGTGACATTGGAGTATCTAGGTGACATTAGGGTTTTGATTGATTTGTGTCTTAAGGTGTTATTCTAGTACGAACTCTAGGGCTGTTTGTGACACTTATAGGAATAGCCCAACGGATTGATTGGAAAGAATAACTTTGAGGTGGTTTCGTACCCTACCATAATCTCTTCGTTTGTTCTCCACTATTAGTGACTTTGGAGTGACTCTTTGTTGCATGTTGAGGGATAGTTATATGATCCAATTATGTTATTATTGTTGAGAGGACTTGCACTAGTGAAAGTATGAACCCTAGGCCTTGTTTCCTAGCATTGCAATACCGTTTACGCTCACTTTTATCATTAGTTACCTTGCTGTTTTTATAATTTCAGATGACAAATAACTTTATCTACCATCCATATACCACTTGTATCACCATCTCTTCGCCGAACTAGTGCACCTATACAATTTACCATTGTATTGGGTGTGTTGGGGACACAAGAGACTCTTTGTTATTTGGTTGCAGGGTTGCTTGAGAGAGACCATCTTCATCCTACGCCTCCTACGGATTGATAAACCTTAGGTCATCCACTTGAGGGAAATTTGCTACTGTCCTACAAACCTCTGCACTTGGAGGCCCAACAACGTCTACAAGAAGAAGGTTGTGTAGTAGACATCAATTTCCAACAAATCTGTTGCTCGCTCCATAGTTCCGGAGAACGGCGTTTTAGTCATCTTGCCCATGAGGCACGACTCGCAAGTACCAAGTGATTCATAATCAAGTGATTCCAAAAGTCCATCAGAATGGAGTTTCTTCATGCGCTTTATACCAATATGACCTAAACGGCAGTGCCGCAAATAAGTTGCACTATCATTATCAACTCTGCATCTTTTAGCTTCAATACTATGAATATGTGTATCTCCACTATCGAGATTCAAAAAGAATAGACCACTCTTTAAGGGTGCATGACCATAAAAGATATTACTCATATAAATAGAACAATCATTATTCTCTGATTTAAATGAATAACTGTCTCGCATCAAACAAGATCTAGATATAACATTCATGCTTAACGCTGGCACCAAATAACAATCATTCAGGTCTAATACTAATCCCGAAGGTAGATGTAGAGGTAGCGTGCCGACTGCGATCACATCGACTTTGGAACCACTTCCCACGCGCATCGTTACCTTGTCCTTTGCTAATCTTTGCTTAATCCGTAGTCTCTGTTTCGAGTTGCAAATATTAGCAACATAACCAATATCAAATACCCAGGCACTACTGCGAGAATTAGTAAGGTACACATCAATAACATGTATATCACATATACCTTTGTTCACCTTGCCATCCTTCTTATCCGCCAAATACTTGGGGCAGTTCCGCTTCCAGTGACCAGTCTGTTTGCAGTAGAAGCACTCAGTCTCAGACTTAGGTCCAGACTTAGGTTTCTTCTCTTGAGCATCAACTTGTTTGCCATTCTTCTTGAAGTTCCCTTTCTTCTTCCCTTTACCCTTTTTCTTGAAACTGGTGGTTTTGTTAACCATCAACACTTGATGCTCCTTCTTGATTTCTACCTCCGCAGCCTTTAGCATTGCGAAGAGCTCGGGAATTGTTTTATTCATCCCTTGCATGTTATAGTTCATCACAAAGCTCTTGTAGCTTGGTGGCAGTGACTGAAGAAGTCTGTCAATGACACTATCAACAGGAAAATTAACTCCCAGGTGAGTCAAGTGGTTATGGTACCCAGACATTCTAAGTATATGTTCACTGACAGAACTATTCTCCTCCATCTTGCAGTTGTAGAACCTATTGGAGACTTCATATCTCTCAATCCGGGAATTTGCTAGAAATATTAACTTCAACTCCTGGAACATCTCATATGCTCCATGACATTCAAAATGTCGTTGAAGTCCCGGTTCTAAGCCGTAAAGCATGGCACACTGAACTATCGAGTAGTCATCAGCTTTGCTCTGCCAGACGTTCATAACATCTGGTGTTGCTCCTGCAGCAGGTTTGGCACTTAGCAGTGCTTCCAGGACATAATTCTTTTGTGCAGCAATGAGGATAATCCTCAAATTACGGACCCAGTCCGTGTAATTGCTACCATCGTCTTTCAACTTTGCTTTCTCAAGGAACACATTAAAATTCAATGGAACAACAACACGGGCCATCTATCTACAACAACATAGACATGCAAAATACTATCAGGTATTAAGTTCATGATAAATTAAGGTTCAGTTAATCAAATCATTAAAGAACTCCCACTTAGATAGACATCCCTCTAATCATCTAAGTGATCACGTGATCCACATCAACTAAACCATGTCCGATCATCACATTAGATGGAGTAGTTTTCAATGGTGAACATCAATATGTTGATCATATCTTCTATATGATTCATGCTCGACCTTTCGGTCTCCAGTGTTTCGAGGCCATATCTGCATATGCTAGGCTCATCAAGTTTAACCCGAGTATTCTGCATGTGCAAAATTGGCTTGCACCCGTTGTATGTGAACGTAGAGCTTATCACACCCGATCATCACGTGGTGTCTCGGCACGACGAACTTTCACAATGGTGCATACTCAGGGACAGGGAGAACACTTGTACCTTAAAATTTAGTGAGAGATCATATTATAATGCTACCGTCGATCTAAGCAAAATAAGATGCATAAAAGATAAACATCACATGCAATCAATATAAGTGATATGATATGGCCATCATCATCTTGTGCTTGTGATCTCCATCTCTGAAGCACCGTCATGAACTCATGATCACCATCGTCACCGGCGCGACACCTTGATCTCCATCGTAGCATCGTTGTCATCTCGCCAACTATTGCTTCTACGACTATCGCTACCGCTTAGTGATAAACTAAAGCAATTACAGGGCGATTTCATTGCATACAATAAAGCGACAACCATATGACTCCTGCGAGTTGCCGATAACTCGGTTACAAAACATGATCATCTCATACAACAAAATATAGCATCATGTCTTGACCATATCACATCACAACATGCCCTGCAAAAACAAGTTAGACGTCCTCTAATTTGTTGTTGCAAGTTTTACATGGCTGCTATGGGCTGAGCAAGAACCGTTCTTACCTATGCATCAAAAACCACAACGATAGTTTGTCAAGTTAGTGTTGTTTTAACCTTCTCAAGGACCGGGCGTAGCCACACTCGGTTCAACTAAAGTTGGAGAAACTGACACTCGCCAGTCACCTGTGTGCAAAGCACGTCGGTAGAACCAGTCTCGCGTAAGCGTAGGCATAATGTCGGTCTGGGCCGCTTCATCCAACAATACCGCCGAACCAAAGTATGACATGCTGGTAAGCAGTATGACTTGTATCGCCCATAACTCACTTGTGTTCTACTCGTGCATATAACATCTACGCATAAACCTGGCTCGGATGCCACTGTTGAGGAACGTAGTAATTTCAAAAAAATTCCTACGCACACGCAAGATCATGGTGATGCATAGCAACGAGAGGGGAGAGTATGTCTACGTACCCTCGTAGACCGAAAGCGGAAGCGTTTATCAACGCGGTTGATGTAGTCGTACACCTTCATGATCCGTCCCGATCAAGTACCGAATGTACGACACCTCCGCGTTCAGCACACGTTCAGCTCGATGGCGTCCTCGCCTTCTTGATCCAGCAAGAGGAGCGAAGTAGTAGATGAGTTCTGGCAGCACGACGGTGTGGTGACGGTTTTGGTGAAGAACAATCTCCACAGGGCTTCGCCTAAGCACTATGAAAACTATTACAGAGGATAAACTAGAGGGGACGGGATAGCCGGCACACGGCTTGGTGTTTCTTGATGTGTCTTGGGTGCTAGCCCTACCCCTCTATTTATATGTTGAGCCATGGGCTCGAAACTTGGAGTAAAATCCTCCACAAAGTCGGTTTCACCCGAAAGGCGAGAGTCCTTCTCGGACTCCAGGGCCAGACGTCAGGGTTCCCGGCGTCTGGACCCAGACGCCAGGGACCCTGGCGTCTGGCCCCTAGACTCCGCAAAACATCCTTTTGCGCTTTCCAAAAACCTTGTGGGCTTTCCCCTTTGGCCCAAATAAAGTGTTCTCCTACCCAATGTTGGGGATATCACTTATCGGGAACTTATCGGTCGACCCATGATAAGGGGTAAATCGGCCAGTTTATCGGCATATCGGCCGATTTATCGCCATATCGGCTAATTTATCAGCCGATTTATCTTATCGGTCAGACACCGATAAGCGATAAATCGGCCAATTTATCGGAATATCGGAAGATATCTTGAACAGTGCTCCTACCCAAACATTTCGGGAAACATCTGGAACCCCTTTCGGTGAATTCCGAAACCCTTCCGGTGACCAAACACTATTATCCCATATATCAAACTTTATCTCCGGACCATTCCGAAGTTCCTCGTCATGTCCGTGATCTTATCTGGAACTCCGAACAACATTTGGTTACCAACATACATAACTCATAAATACTATATCGTCAACGAACGTTAAGCCTGCGGACCCTATGGGTTCGAGAACTATGTAGACATGACCGAGACACTTCTCTGGTCAATAACCAATAGCGGAACCTGTATGCCCATATTGGCTCCTACATATTCTACGAATATCTTTATCGGTCGAACCACATAACAACATACGTTGTTCCCTTTGTCATCGGTATGTTACTTGCCCGAGATTCGACCGTCGGTATCTCAATACCTAGTTCAATCTCGTTACCGGCAAGTCCCTTTACTCGTTCTGTAATGCATCATCCCGCAACTAACTCATTAATTAAATTGCTTGCAAGGCTTGTAGTGATGTGCATTACCGAGAGGGCCCAGAGATACCTCTCCGACAATCGGAGTGACAAATCCTAATCTCGATCTATGCCAACTCAACAAGTACCATCGGAGACACCTGTAGAGCACCTTTATAATCACCCAGTTACGTTGTGACGTTTGGTAGCACACAAAGTGTTCCTCCGATATTCGGGAGTTGCATAATCTCATAGTCATAGGAACATGTATAAGTCATGAAGAAAGCAATAGCAGTAAACTAAAACATCAAGTGCTAAGCTAACGAAATGGGTCAAATCAATCACATCATTCTCCTAATGATGTGATCCCGTTTATCAAATGACAACTCATGTCTATGGTTAGGAAACATAACCATCTTTGATCAACGAGCTAGTCAAGTAGAGACATACTAGTGACACTATGTTTGTCTATGTATTCACACATGTATCATGTTTCCGGTTAATACAATTCTAGCATGAATAATAAACATTTATCATGATATAAGGAAATAAATAATAACTTTATTATTGCCTCTAGGGCATATTTCCTTCATGCCTTGATCCTGTTGTTAAATTGTAAAGATAGAGGAATAGAAGGTAAGGTTGTTTTCAGTCTTCGAATGGCGAGAATACCGATCAATGGACCTTGTAGCGTTGCTTGGTTTCCTTTGTATTTCCAGTATCTGTAAATCAAAGCTAGTTATTGGGTTATTGCTAAACATGACATTTTTCTGGTGGTGTGGTTCAGTTCCGACGAGTGCCTGATGGGCTCTTGTTTTGTTTCCCGCTATAGATTTTTTATTCAAGTGCCATCTATTTGAAATGCAAGATCTTACTCTTCTACGGGATGACGTGATGAGCACTAAGGCTACTCATGAGAGAGATGCGTCGATGGCCCGTGACCATCCAGACTAGATCTCGCTGAAGAACGACGGCGTGGTGAACACTGACGTATCATGATTGGGTGCATTATTGGCTTTCTTGGATTTGATTCAACAAATTCTTATTTTCATAATTGTGGTGAAGAGTTGTGTTTGATTCTTGTTGTGGAACATGTTTATTGAAGAATTGCGGCATGATGATTTGGAATGGGTTAGCTTTTACAAAGCGTAGCATTAGAGAAATTTGAATTCGACAACAGCCATTGTTCATCCTTGATTTCGACGGCATGCATGAATGAATTTATGAATTCCCTACATACGTGATTTGCTTACCAAATAGAACCATCTTCCTGCGAATTTACATTTTGGCTGATGTATTGGGTGGGTGTACAGTATTGCGTGTGTATTTAAATAAGATGAAGAAAGATGGCAGTAGTGTTGGCTTTTAGAAATCCTTACTATTATTGATATTGATGGGGTAATAATAATCAATTGTCTTGGTATAAACAAGAGGAGAGTCAGTTAGTAGAAAAGTGTCCAAATACAAAGAAGATAGTTATTAAGCTTCAATTATTTTCCTCTAATAGTACTCCCTTTTCCTCCTGAAATAAAGAAAGAAATCATTGGGAGTTCTTTTAGCTGCTATATTTTGTCTCAAGTACCATTTTTCCACACATAAAAAAAAATACTCCCTCCGTTCCTAAATATAACTCTTTGTAGATATTCCACTATGTACCATATACGGATATATTTAGATGCATTTTAGAGTGTAGATTCACTCATTTTGCTTTATATGTAGTCCATAGTGGAATCTCTGTAAAGACTTATATTTAGAAACGAAGGGACTATCATTCTTCCAGAAAATAGAATGTTTTCCCTTCCCAAAAGTCTTTCTTTTTGTAATACGTAGGATTGATCATCAATACATAGACTCAACGAACCGAATCCGGCCTGCTGCTTGGTGCATATGTAAAAAAAAACAGGGCCCAGCCAAAACCACAACTTGATTGAGGCATTCGCTAGGTTTCAGCCAAATGATCCAGGCATGCCTGAGATCTGCCTAATAATGACCTGAATTTAGGTAGAAAATGGCGAAGCCTTGTTAAATCTCAGAATCCAGCGCCTTAGGCCAGAATCTATCGATTTAGGCGGGAATTAGGCCGGTTGCATGGTTTCAGGCTAGATTTTAGGTAGGATGCATCATACTTGCCTCACACTTGGTGGTTAAATCTCAGAATCCAGCGCCTTAGGCCAGAATCTATCGATTTAGGCGGGAATTAGGCCGGTTGCATGGTTTCAGGCTAGATTTTAGGTAGGATGCATCATACTTGCCTCACACTTGGTGGATCGGTGTACCTCATGCCGCTGCATCCTGTGATCCTGTGGATCGGTGCATGGCTATTAAAGCTCTTTGACAGGCCGGCTATTGCAATGTGAGCACGTTCGGCTGCCTCTGTTAAAAGTACTCGTAGGCCCGTTTCATTCGTTCGGTTCTCTGGAATCAGTACGTACTAATGGATGTCAAGGGACTATTCCTATGTGTACGCATCCTTGAAACAGATTGCAAGTTCAAATCCTATCTATAAAAAAGGCGGCTACTGGAGCACCGTGTTGTACACCCTTAATCAGTGGTGTGCATATTTCGCACGAACAAGCACCGAAAAAATGAGGCGGTTGCAATTTGCAGCGGTGTGCATATTCCATATTTGTAGATATTAGGTGAATAATCTAAAAAGATCCACCACCTCAGCACCCGTTAGATCTAGTCCATTTAACGGGTTAGCCCCGTCCTTATTATTGCAACAAAGTCAGTGTTGCAGAACCATTTGCAACAGAGCTTATGTTGAAGAAACATTCAATAGAGATTGTGTTGCAGATTTTTTTTTCTCGTCTTCACTTTTTTGCAACATACATGATATTGCGGAAGGACATTTGCAACGTGAATGATGTTGCACAAATTAGAGGTAGAACGTCGTGTAGAACGGAAGCTTGGGAGGAACACGGGAGGCGAGGGATACAGATCCAGATACTGCAACATACGAGTTGTTGCGATGGGCAGACTGCAACAAGGGCTTAATTGCAAAACCACAAGATACAATGTGAGGTGAGTTCACGGGACATGTGTCGCAGGGACGAGGCGATGGAAGCCCGCGTCCGATCCGCCGGTTGAAGCCAAGCATTTCCCTTTTCAGAATCAGTTAGTACTTTTTAGGGTAAAAAGCTTCCATGAGGCCCATACTTGAATAAACAGAAGGCCGTGAAAGGCCCATAAACAATTTTTAGTGGAATGAATAATTTTCTTTTTCAGAACCAGTTAGTACTTTTTTAGGTGAATCAGTTAGTACTTTTTAGGGGAAATTAATCTATATCTATATCTATACCTACTAATAAAGAGTCTATTGCTTCTTACCACCAAAATTTTCATCCGTTCCTTGGTACGTCCGCTCAATACTTCGTATGTTTGGTTTTCTTCTCCGTCTCAAAAACAAACTGAGCATGCTTTCAAAAGAAAAGAAAAAACTCAACACAACATGCTATTTTTTCTGGCACTCGAAACCGGACTGTGTGCTCCCAACCAATCGGGACCATCAACCCCGACGAGGCAGACCGAAGCAAAATTATGTGTTGTCGTGGAATCGAACTCGCCACCTCCACTTCTGTGGAGTGGCCCGCCACCAAGAGCTAGATGATGTTGCCTGTTAAATTAAGGTCAATTTTTTTATTAAATAGTCCCACATTGCCCCCATACATGCAATACATCTAATTTATATAGATCTTTGACTTTTCCTGGTGTTAAGAAGCTATGTAGGATTATCAGTTAAAACAAAACGTCAACACCAAGACTTCGAAAGGACATAGAAGTCCCCTAGGGAGGCGACCTAGGGTTTCGGCTTCCTCTGGCGGCCTTGTTCACAACCTTTCCGAGGGTTAGGGTTATTGTGGCCTGATGGCGACGCAGGAAGAAGCTAGAGGATCCCGACAGCGCAAGGAACCAGTAGAGGATCTGCTTGGAAGACTTGATCTGCATGAGGATGAGGAAGACCACTTTGTTTGGGAAGATGCCTTCAAGGACGAACCGATCACTGCGAAGTGGCTTGCAATAGCCAAGGTACACACTGATAAGGGCTTCAGCCCGTCGGCCCTCTATGCGGACATAAGATCTGCTTGGAATCCCGCTAGGGAACCCAGATGGCGCAAGATAGAGGCTAATCTCTTTACGGTTCAGTTTTCCTGTTTGGGAGATTGGAACACAGCGATGAACAAGGGACCCTGGCTGTTCCACAATCAGGGTGTGATGTTGGCTGAATATGATGGGTTTGAAAACCCTCGTTCGATTGTTCTTGACAAGATAGCCGTGTGGGCTAGGATCCTTAAGCTCCCTAATAACTTCTTGATACCAGCAGCAATCGAGGGCATGTGCCTGAAGATGGGAAAAGTTCTTGAAGTTCAAACCACGCTTCCTGCAGGCTTTGCGGGAGAATTTGTCAAAGTTAGAGTAGAGCTTAATGTAAAGAAGAAGTTGATCAGATTTGTGGGCATAACCATGAAGGAGAAAACTGAATATTATCACGTACAGTATGAGAAACTTCCGATTTTCTGTGGAAATTGTGGCATGCTAGGGCATTGGTATGAGGAATGCGGCACCGGGGAACATGATGTATCCAAGCTCGAATGGGGGGACTTTCTGCTTGCGGATGGTGGCTAGAGTCGAGGACGATGCATGGGAATTGGTTGATTTTCAGGTCGTTGACATGCTGGACCTAGACGCAACCCGGGGTTCGGACGTGGGAGAGATGTAGGAATAGACCCTGATTCTGGGGCTGGCCGAGGAATAGACCCCATGACTCGTGGAAATGGGATGATGAACAGTTGGCACCATAATGCACTTTTCAATCAAGGAGGGACAGAGGATATGGAGACGGATACGGGGTCCCAACAAAATGTGTTGACCAGCCAGGATGTCAGAAAATCAAATGTGTTGGGTAAGCGTGCTGCAGCAATGCAAAACTTGCTTCCTGCTACTAGTACGACCATGGCGATTGTGCCAGTTGAGCCATCCAAATCTTCTGTGGTGGCGAGGCTTATTGATCGAATTGAAGGAGGGACTGTGGAGGCCGATTTACCAGCGGAGGCTAATACTCCGCGGAAAAAGGCCAACAGTAAGAAACAAAAAGGTGATGATGGAGATGTGGTGGGGAATTCTTCTGAAAACAAAAACTCTGAGATATCGGCGACCTCCCTTGAGGAGGATCGCCGGACGCAATGAAAATATTAGCTTGGAATTGCCGGGGGCTTGGGAACGCCCCGGCAATTCGTGCTTTGCTGGACGTCCAGCGAAGATGTAACCCCGATGTGATGTTTTTGTCGGAAACTCACCTCGAATCTTTTCCGGCGGAGTGCTTGCGTAGAAGAGTCAAGATGGATCAAAAGCTAGTCTGTCCAGGGGACGGTAGAAAGGGAGGCCTTATTTTATTCTGGAATAATAATGTTAAAGTTCAGAGTTTAGCCCTTGATGCTAATTTTATTGATGTAAAGATTGAGTACAGGAACGATCTATTTTGGCGCCTAACAGGAATGTATGGGGAGTTTAAGTGGGAGAACAAGCATCTCACTTGGAGTCGTATGAGGCAACTACATCAAAACCATGCTCTCCCGTGGTTGCTGTTAGGCGATCTCAATGAAATTCCGTTTCTCCATGAAAAAGAGGGTGGAAACCTGCGTCCGGTTCAGTATATGAAGGCCCTCCAGGATGTAATAGAGGATTGCCAGCTACATGATCTAGGCTTTATTGGGGACCGATTTACATGGTTTAGAGGGAGAATTCGGGAGAGGTTGGACAGAGCCTTGGTGAATGATTCTTGGTCCAATCTTTTCTCACAAGCTGCTCTTGAAAACTTGGAGTATAACCATTCTGATCACCGTCCATTGCTAGTGGATCTTGAGTACTATAGAGGAACGGGATTAGCGCCTAACATAAAACCTAAGAGGTTTGAAGCTCGATGGATCAGAGAAAATAGCTTCAATGAGATAGTCCAGGAAGCATGGACGAGAGTGGGAGATGATCCAAACGTAAGGAATATCTCGGAAAAACTGAACAAAATGCACTCGGAATTTCATGACTGGGATCAGCGGGTGTTGAAGAAGCCTAGGAAGAGGCTTAGAAAGGCTCAAAGGGACCTAGAACATGTGATGATGGGTCCTATGAACGATGATAACGAAGCTAGGAGGAAGGAACTAGCGGAACTGATCGAGTATTTGCTTGAACTTGAGGAGATCCAAGTCATGCAAAGATCACGAGTAAACTGGCTGAAATATGGAGATCACAATACCGGCTTCTTTCAGGCTTTTGCATCAGCACGACGCAAGAAGAATTTCGTCACAAAACTGAAAGACGAATCGGGCAACTGGCTGGAAAGTATGCAGGATCTGAACCCTCATATTCAAAATTATTTCACACATCTTTTTGCTTCAGAAGTTCAGCACACCAATCCTGAGATTTTACAGAAAGTAAACCAGAAAGTCACGGCCCAAATGAATGATTATCTGTTGGCTCCATTTACTAGTGATGATGTGAGAAAAGTAGTTTATAGTATTGGGGATCTTAAGGCCCCAGGACCAGACGGTTTGCATGCGTTATTCTTCAAAAAATACTGGCATATCATTGGGAATGAAATCACACAAGAATTTTTGTTTGCTATCAATTCAAGACAGATTCCAGCTGAGTGGAATGACACTACTATTGTCATGATTCCTAAGGTTGATTCACCAGAGCTAGTTACACAGTTCCGCCCAATAAGCCTCTGTAATGTTTTATACAAAATCATCTCCAAAATGTTAGCCTCTCGGTTGAAAAGTATTCTGCCTGAGGTAATATCTCCTACACAGAGTGCCTTCGTGCCAGGGAGAATGATCACAGACAATATTTTGATTGCGTATGAGTGCGTTCATAAAATTAAAAATAAGCGGTCTGGTAAGACGGGATTGTGTGCTGTTAAACTGGACATGCATAAGGCATATGATAGAGTGGAATGGTCTTTCCTTCGTGATATGATGACCACTCTTGGGTTTCACGAACACTGGGTGGATATGCTGATGGCTTGTGTAAGTTCTGTAAGATACAAGGTTCGGTTCAATGGTCAGGAGACAGAGTCTTTTATACCTACCAAAGGTATTAGGCAAGGGGACCCCCTATCCCCTTATCTATTTTTATTGTGTGCAGAAGGCTTATCTAGCTTATTGCAGTTTGAAGAAGAAGCTGGTGGCATAGAGGGAATCAGAGTGTGCAGAAATGCACCGTCAGTTTCGCACCTTTTATTTGCTGATGATTCTTTGATTCTCATGACCGCAGATTTAATAAATGCAGCTTCCTTACAACATGTGTTAGATACCTACTGTCAGAGTTCTGGACAATTGGTGAGCCTTAATAAATCAAGTGTATTTTTTAGTCCTAACACCCTTGCTACAATTAGGACTGAAATTTGCCAGGAGCTCCACATTGATACAGAGGCTTTGTCTGATAGATACTTGGGCTTGCCATCTATGGTAGGGGCAGATAGGAGTGACTGCTTCAAACATTTTTATGAGAGGATAAAGAAAAGGTTGACAAGATGGATGTAAAAGCAACTCTCCTCTGGTGGCAAGGAAATTCTTTTGAAATCAGTAGCACAGGCCATCCCAGTGTTTGCCATGTCAGTTTTCTGTTTACCAAAGAATGTGTGTAAGGATATAACTGACTTGTT
>NC_041392.1:634053133-634060682 GCF_002162155.2 Triticum dicoccoides | reverse complement strand
GGATGCACTGGTATACTTGGTGGAAAATGTGTTATCCAAAAAATGAAGGTGGTATGTCTACTCTTTTAACTTAGCAATATTGTCTAAACAATGTTGGCGGCTGATTACAGACCCTGAATCCTTGTGTGCTCGCGTACTGAAGGCTAAATACTTCCCTAATTGCAGCTTACTTCAAGCCACTTTGAAGAATGGATCATCATTTACTTGGCAAAGTATTATGAAAGGGCTCGAAACGTTTAAACCGGGTTATATTTGGAGGATTGGTACTGGGGAAAAAATCAATATATGGAGCGATCCGTGGGTACCAAGCAGCCCGGACAGGAGAATTATCTCCCCAAGAGGACATACAGTACTATCGAAAGTTAGTGATCTAATAGATCCTAACACAGGTGCATGGGATGAAGTCCTACTGTCTTCGATCCTCAACCCTGTCAATGTAAGGAGAGTGCTGCAAATTCCACTGAGTCACAATTCTTTTGAGGATTTTATTGCCTGGCACCCGGACCGTCGAGGAATTTTTTCAGTAAGGCCAGCCTACAAAATACAGTGCATACGTACTTTCCAGCCAAATGCATCCTCAGCGGCAAGACCCGGGGGATCAAATTCACCGAAAATATGGAGAAAATTATGGAAGTTGAGGATCCCACATAAAGTATCTATATTCTGCTGGCGAGCTCTACACGGAATTATACCCGTGAAATCGATCCTTACTAACAGGCATGTGGGTTCGGACGGGGCCTGCCCGATCTGCCATCAAGCAGCAGAGGATGTCCGACACCTATTGTTTGTGTTTACACCTGCTATTGCATTATGGGACCAGCTGGGAGTATGGCAAATCACAGAGGAGGCGAAGGGGATTGACCGATCAGGATCTATTATTCTGGAACACTTGTTGTCATCCTTGGATCATACAGTCCCCTTAAAACCCAACCTGGATATCAAGCAGATTATTGCAGTTGAATCTTGGTATTTGTGGTGGATACGTCGTCAGTTTACACATGCTGGAAAACCACCCCCACCAATGAGATGGCCTATGTCGGTGTTGGCAATAGCAAACAATTTTCAGGAAGCAAATGCAAACAAGCAGGACGAGCAGACGAAGAGATGGAGTAAACCTGAGCCTAATTACGTGAAACTAAACGTGGATGCTGCCTTTCACGAGGATGAAGGGGCTGGTGCTATAGCAGCGCTACTGAGGGATTCTAAAGGAATTTTCCTTGCTGCTCAATGCAAATATTTTCCTCATATGGCAGATGTTGTGACAACAGAAGCTATAGCAATGAGGGAGGGCCTGATTTTTGCTAATTCGCTGGGATGTCCAAGACTGGAAGCAGAATTAGATTCATCGGCTGTAATTCAATATTGCACAGGAGAAACTCAATGGTGGGATTCGGCTGCAGCTGTGTTTGCGGATTGCGTGGATGTGGCTTCACTTATCGGGAAGGTCAAGTTTAAACACTGTATTCGATCTTGTAATCAAGCGGCGCATGTGCTAGCTAGTTATAGTTATTGTAATAAGACTTCGAACAGTTGGTCAGAGGAGGCTCCTGCCTGTCTGGTATCCATTATCGTGGACGATGTAATTCCTTTCGTTGATCAATAAAGCTAGCCATGATGACCTTCCCTCAAAAAAAAGAAGCTATGTAGGATTAAGGAAAGAGAGACCAAGCAAGGAAAAGGCGGCCCTGCATGACCAAATAATAAGGATGGGGAAAAAACAGAGGCTACTACGGAGACTCATGCATTCATGCTTCAGACATGAACGGAGGAGAAGAAGCACAAGATTGCAAACCTTTACGGGCAACATGAAATCAAATCGAAGCACACGCCATGGATATTGACAAAACACTTTCGCAGAGGTTTCTTTTACGTAGAGCACGTTGTATATCATTACCAATTAAATAGTGCCCTCATTTTTACACAAAATCTGATAAATTTGCATACGTGCGCCGAGTTAACTGCGTAAACAATGAGCCGGCTCCAGAATCAACAAACAAACAGTGAAATATGGATATTGTTTTATTCTAGGTGTCAGCAACGCTGCATGAAATAAAGAAAAGAGGGCATGCACGCTATTTTGTTGGTTGACTATAAATTAAATGGGATTGTGTGCTTCATGAGAAAAAGGAAAACATACCAAAAAAAGACACAATTTAAATGGACGGGTTCTGGCTGAGTGTTGTGAGATGAATTGGGAAGCGTAGAACCCTTCGTCTGGGCCGCATTGTATTATATATATAGCATGTCGTGGCTTACAAGGAAGGGATCGATCGAGAGAAAGAGATCGATCCGTTCGGTTACAGGAGGTTTAACAGAAGAAGAGATAAGAGGAGATAAGAGTACAAAGTTTAAACTACTCTCCTATCTCTATACAATGTATTCTAACATTCACCCTCAATCTGAACCCAATGATCTTTACCAAGGTTAAGATTGTTCTTGAATTCATTCAATCTTCCTGTAGTAAGAGGTTTTGTGAAGCCATCAGCAAGTTGATCACCAATTGGTATAAACCGAATATCAAGTAGCTTGCGAGCTACTCTTTCTCTGACAAAGTGAAAATCAACTTTCAATATGTTTGGTTCATGCATGGAAAACATGATTAGCTGAGAGATAGGTTGCACCAATATTATCGCACCATAACCTCGCAGCTTGTGGAGCCTTGATCCCAAGCTCATATAACAGAGTCTGTATCCACATTACCTTAGCTATAGCATTAGCCAAAGCTTTATACTCAGCCTCTGTACTGGATCTAGAAACAGTGGTCTGTTTTCTTGCACTCCATGACACAAGATTTGTTCCTAGAAACACAGCAAAACCATCAGCACACCCTGTCTGCATCAGAATAGGCAGTAACAAGCATAGACATTGACTTGGTAATCTGAAGTCCAAGACCTTTTGAGTATTGAAGATACCTTAATCCTTTTTACTTCAGTCCAATGTGTTGTTCTAGGTGCATGCAAATATTGACAAACTTTATTGGCAGAGTAAGAAATATCAGGACGTGTAAGAGTCAAATACTGTAAAGCACCAACAACACTTCTGTATTTTGTTGCTTCATCTGATCCAAGTGCTTCTCCACTTTCAATTGTAAGTTTTTCTGAAGTTGAAATTGGTGTACTCACAGGTTTGCAATTTTCCAATCCTACTCTCTTGAGTATATCAGTGGTATATTTTTCTTGTGTAAGAAGTATTCCATCATTTATCTGTTTAACTTCTATACCAAGAAAATAATGAAGATCGCCTAAGTCTTTGAGAGCAAATTCCAGCTTCAGATCCTTAAGTAAACAAGTGGTAGCATGTGCACTTGAACTAGCAACAATTATATCATCAACATAAACAAGCACAAATATAGTGATCTTATCTTTATGATAAAAGAACAATGAGGTATCTGCTTTAGATGGTGTAAACCCAAGTTGTTGACCTGGAGTACCAAGCTCTTGGGGCCTGTTTCAAACCATATAAAGCATTATCCAACTTACAGACATAGTGTGGTGCACTTTGATCCTCATATCCTGGTGGTTGCCGCATGAACACTTCTTCCTCAAGAACACCATGAAGAAACGCATTCTGAACATCTAGTTGTCGTAAACTCCAACCTCTGGAAACAGCAATAGACAGTACAAGTCGAATGGTAGCTGACTTAATAACATGACTAAAAGTATCTTCATAATCAATACCAAACCTTTGTTTGAAACCTTTGGCAACTAGTCTAGCCTTGTACCTGTCTATGCTTCCATCAGATTTTCTCTTTATCTTATAGACCCATTTACAATCTATAACATGATGACCCTGCTTTGGTGGTACTAAATGCCATGTTTTATTTTTCATGAGTGCATCATATTCATGATCCATAGCTTCTTTCCAATCTTTATGTGCAAGAGCATCATGCAAACGAGTTGGTTCCCCAATATTACTGAGAAAAGCACGCTTAACTTTGTCATACCTGACCGTACCATCAGTGTATTCTTTTTCCTTGATAATACCTGACTGTGATCTGGTGTGCCGGCGCGGAACTGTTGGTGCTGTGGGCACAGGCGCAGAAAATCCCAGTTCAGGAACTGGCGCAGGAGATCCTGTTGCCCACGGTGGTGTAGAAGCAGGCACAAAAGATCCCAGCTCCTGATCCGAGAAGGATGCCCGTGCAGAGGCTGCAGCGGATCCCAGCGCATGGTCCAAGGGGGATCCAGGCCCCACAAGCGCGTCACTGTCGTCGGCTAGGTCGAGGCGTGGACTCCTAGCGTTCGGCGCGCCACGTGGAGACATGGTTTCCCTCGCGTGGGGCAGGCGCGTGGGCTGGCGGGGTCCACCAGATGCAGCCGGTCGGCCACATCCGCCTCGGGAGCGCTGGCAGCCACCGATTGGCTACGTGAGAATCCGCCTCGGAGCACTCAGCAGGCGCATACCTGACGCGCGGATTGGCGCTGGATCGCGCGCCGCTGCTGCCGCTGTTGTCAGGAAGATCAGCCTCGTGTTCTGCGCCAAGTTTGTCCTTTCCTGCACACATAAAATCACAGGCTGGACCTGCACATATATCATCAGAACCACCATTTTGAATGGAATTTTGCACACAGTCAGCTTTATGTAATTCACCCTCGTGATCTGAAAGAAGTGTTATCTCAGCACGAAGAAGGGCTCCGGCATTTGGACGAAGTTTGGCAAATGGAAAGAGGGTTTCATCAAACACAACATCCCGAGAAATATAGATTCGTCCAGTTGCAACTTCTAGGCATTTATAACTTTTGTGAAGATTGCTATAGCCAATAAAAACGCATTGAGTAGAACGAAACTCAAGTTTATGACGATTGTATGGACGCAAGTTGGGATAGCAAGCACACCCAAATATTTTGAGAAAGTTGTAGTCGGGTTTTTGATGATAGAGGCGCTCCAATGGAGTGACATTGCCAATAACTTTGCTAGGAAGACGGTTTATAAGATAGGTGGCAGTGATAAAGGATTCGTCCCAATATTTGAGAGGCATGGATGTATGAGCAAGAAGGGATAAACCAACTTCAACAATGTGACGGTGTTTCCGTTCAGCGGAGCCGTTCTGTTGATGAGCATGAGGACAAGAAACATGATGTTCAATGCCTATGCTACGGAAAAAAGAGTTGAGTTTTTCATACTCCCCTCCCCAGTCACTTTGGACTGTCAACATTTTTCGATCAAAGTGTCGTTCAATAAGTTTTTGAAATTCTTGAAACACAGAGAAAACCTTAGATTTGTACTTGAGCAAATAAATCCATGTAAACTTGCTATAATCATCAATGAAACTGACATAATATTTCTTTCTGCCAAAGGAATCTCTTGCATGACCCCATACATGACTGGAAATAAGTTCTAAAAGAGCATGATATATACTATTCGACTTGGGATAAGGAAGTTGGTGACTCTTGGCATATTGACAAGCTTCACAAAATGACTCACTAATTTAACTATGTGACAACGAGAGATTGCCTTTATTGACTACTTGTTTAACAATGATGGAAGATGAATGTCCTAATATTTGATGCCACCTTGCCAAAGAGGGCTTGATGACGGAGAAAACTTGACGACGCTTGCGACTAAGTGCTCCGGATGTGATGGGGTAGAGACCTCCAATGCATCTACCGTGATGAAGGAGTTCCCTCGTTGCCCAATCCTTGATAAAAAAGTAACGAGGGTGAGTTTCAAAGAAGACATTATTGTCATGAGCTAAACGAGACATGGATGCAAGGTTTTTATCAGCTTGAGGCACATGAAGGAGGTCTTTTAGGACTAGATCACGTTTAAGTGTAGGGGAATTAATAAGAGCTTGACCAATGTGTTGAATATCCATACCTCCACCGCTTGCGGTGTGAATTTGATCGCCGCCATGGTACTGTTCACGAAGAGCAAGTTGTTCTAGCTTGCTTGTGACATGATCCATGCCACCAGAGTCCACGTACCACACCCCTTCTCCTCCTTGTTCACGCATGGCCGCAGCAACATGTTTAGCATCAGGAACGAAGTTCTCATCATAGCGATGCCAGCAGTCCAAGACTTCATGGCCCGGCTTCTTGCAGAGCTGGCAGCGAGGACGTGCTTGGGAAGAAGAAGGGTGGTGGCTGTTGTTGTTGTTGAAGTCGCCACCCCCGGCCCTGTTGTTGTAGTTGCTGCCGCCGCTACCGCCGGTGGTGGTGTAGCCAGCATTGCCGTTGTTGGAGTAGTCGGTGTTGTCGCGCCCACGGCCGCCGCTGCGTTGCCCCTGGTGACCGCGCCCACGGCCGCCGCTGCGTTGCCCCTGGTGACCGCGCCCACGGCCGCGCCCACGGGAGACAGAGTTGGCGGAGGACTGCCGCATGTTGGCGCCGTGAAAAAGGCTGAGGCGGGTGTCGAAGCTCAAGAGCTAACTGTACAGCTCCTGAATGGTGATCGGCTCCACCCAAGCGGTGAGGGCGGAGACCACAGGGTTGTAGTCCATGTCGAGGCCGGCGAGGATTTTGGACACGATCTCCGGATCGGAGAGCGCGGCGGCGGTGCAGGCGACTTCATCGGTGAGGCTTTTGATTTTTCCAAGGTATTCTGCCATAGACATGTTACCTTTTTGAATATTCGTGAGCTCAATGTGCGTGTTGATTGCTTGAGCTTGGCTTTGAGCAGCAAACATGGCATGGATAGCACTCCATACTTCGGCCGGCGTCGAGAGCGTTGCGACCTGTGCGAGGATCTCGCGGGATAGGGATCCCATCAAGAATCCTTGGAGCTACTGCTGTTGTGCATACCAGAGGGATCGTTGACTACCTGTTCGTCCTTGCCGTCCCTGGTGATGGTGAGCGTGGCCGGCGGTGGCGGGCTCTGCGCGTTGAGGTGATGTTCCATCTGGGCCCCCTTGATCTGGGGCAGCACAATGGCTTTCCAGAGCAGGAAGTTGCCCCGCGAGAGCTTCTCTTGGGGTGGCGATCCGAGCAGGGAGGTGTTGGTGGAGGTGGAGGAAGAGGAGGCAAAAAGGGATGATGATGATGTGGTGAGCGTACCCATGGTGCTGGCCGTCATGGCGGCGGTGGTGGTGGACATGCTGCTCGGTCGCTGCGGTAGCTAGATGCGATCTATTCCTAACCTATTGAGGAAGAGGCTCTGTTACCATGTGACATGAATTGGGAAGCGTAGAACCCTTCGTCTGGGCCACATTGTATTATATAGAGAGCATGCCGTGGCTTACAAGGAAGGGATCGATCGAGAGAAAGAGGAGATCGATCCGTTCAGTTACAGGAGGTTTAACAGAAGTACAAAGTTTAAACTACTCTTCTATCTCTATACAGTGTATTCTAACAAGTGCATGGATAGTTACTGATGCAATAATTTTTGCATAATAATTTTAGAATTATGAAGAAGTGTTCCTTATCATCGGTGTTAAGGATTCTTTCATGACTAATGCACGGTTGAATTAATGATTTTCTTCAAAATCCCGGTGTACACCTATTTGTCACCGTTAGAAGTGGCGGAGCCAGGATTCGAGTATAGAGGGGGCCGAGTACGTATATTGATCGAATCTTGTTGATAATTACTAGTTGCTTCTACTAAAATTATTGAT
>NC_041392.1:634040428-634052708 GCF_002162155.2 Triticum dicoccoides | reverse complement strand
GGGCAGGCCCCTGCTCGTCCCCCTGGCTCCGCCCCTGGCCGTTAGGTGGCACTATACTCATGCCGTTGTACCGCTCAGGCAGACAATTTCATGGACACACGTTAGTTATTTTTCCGGTTGCAACGCATGAACATTTGTGTTAGTAAATAAAAAGCTTTCATGAGGCCCACATTTGAATAAACAGGCCGTGAAAAGGCCCATAAACAACTAAACACACATCGACGTTCCTATAGTTGCTAAAAAAAATCGACGCTCCTTTATCATCGATCGAGGCGGGAACGACATGTATACGTGTGCCTTCGCATCAACACGTCAAGGCATCTTGTTAACCGTCAGATCGGCAGAACTCACGGCTGAGATCACCAGCGTGACGCGTCCAAGTTTAAACTGGAGTCAGTGACCGCCTCCGATTCCTCCTTACGCAGCACGCACGAACGCAATAAATACATACGACGGCCTCCTCTTCTCCACCAAAGCAAACCAAAGCAAAACAGATCAATCGACATGGCTCGCGCTCGCGCTCGCGCGTCGTCCATGTGGATGCTGGCGGCGCTCGTCGCGGCGTTGCTTCTCGCGATCCCAGCTGCTTCCGCCGCTGCGCCCACGGAAGGCGGCAGCACGGGCACGGTCATCGGCATCGACCTCGGCACCACCTACTCGTGCGTCGGCGTCTACCGGAACGGCCGCGTCGAGATCATCGCCAACGACCAGGGCAACCGGATCACGCCCTCCTGGGTCGCCTTCACCGACGGAGGCGAGCGCCTCATCGGCGAGGCCGCCAAGAACCAGGCGGCCGCCAACCCGGAGCGCACCATCTACGACGCCAAGCGCCTCATCGGCCGGGGCTTCGCCGACGCCGTCGTGCAGCGGGACATCAAGCTGCTGCCCTACTCCGTCGTCGACCGCAAGGGCAAGCCGCACATCCAGGTGCAGGTCAAGGACGGCGACGTGCGCGTCTTCAGCCCCGAGGAGGTCAGCGCCATGGTGCTTACCAGGATGAAGGAGACCGCCGAGGCCTACCTCGGCGAGAAGGTCACCCACGCCGTCGTCACCGTGCCGGCCTACTTTAACGACGCGCAGCGCCAGGCCACCAAGGACGCCGGCGTCATCGCCGGGCTCAACGTTATCCGCATCGTCAACGAGCCCACAGCCGCGGCCATCGCCTACGGCATCGACGAGAAGGGGCCCGAAAAGAACGTCCTGGTGTTCGACCTCGGCGGCGGCACCTTTGACGTCAGCGTGCTCTCCATCGACAATGGCGTCTTCGAGGTCCTGGCCACCAACGGCGACACGCACCTAGGCGGTGAGGATTTCGACCAGCGCCTCATGGACTACTTCATCAAGCTCATCAAGCGGAAGCACGGCCGGGACATCGCCGGCGACCTGCGCGCGCTGGGCAAGCTGCGCCGGGAGTGCGAGCGCGCCAAGCGTGCCCTCAGCAACCAGCACCAGGTGCGCGTCGAGATCGAATCGCTCTTTGACGGCGTCGACTTCTCGGAGCCGCTCACCAGGGCACGGTTCGAGGAGCTCAACGCCGACCTTTTCCGCAAGACGATGGTGCCCGTGAAGAAGGCCATGGCCGACGCCGGGCTAAGCAAGGCCGACATCGACGAGATCGTGCTCGTCGGTGGCAGCACCAGGATTCCCAAGGTGCAGCAGCTCCTCAAGGACTACTTCGACGGCAAGGAGCCCAACAAGGGGGTCAACCCCGACGAGGCCGTCGCGTACGGCGCCGCCGTGCAGGCCAGCATCGTGAGCGGGCACGTCGACGACAACACCAAAACCATGATCCTGCTCGACGTCGCGCCGCTCACACTAGGCATGGAGACGGTCGGCGGTGTCATGACCAAGCTGATCCCGAGGAACACGGTGGTGCCGACGAAGAAGGCGCAGGTGTTCACCACGTACCAGGACAAGCAGACCACCGTGTCCATCAAGGTCTACGAGGGCGAGCGGAGCATGACCAAGGACAACAGGCTCCTCGGCAAGTTCGACCTCTCCGGGATCCCGCCGGCTCCGAGGGGCACGCCGCAGATCGAGGTGACGTTCGAGGTGGACGTGAACGGCATCCTGCACGTCAAGGCGGCGGACAAGGGCACCGGCAAGTCGGAGAAGATCACCATCACCAACGAGGGCCGTCGGCATAGCCAGGAGGACATCGACCGGATGGTGCGCGAGGCGGAGGAGTTCGCCGAGGCGGATCGCAAGCTCAAGGAGCGGGTCGACGCTCGGAACAAGCTAGAGACATACGTGTACAGCATCAAGAACACCGTCGACAGTAAGATGGCCGATGCCATGGGGAGGGATGAGAAGGAGAAGGTCCAGGATGCGGTGAGGCAGGTGAACGAGTGGCTCGATGACAATGCAGAGGCGGAGAAGGAGGACTACGATGAGAAGCTCCGGGAGCTGGAGGACGTCTGCAACCCTATCATCACGGAGGTGTACCAGAGGTCTGGAGGCGCACCAAATGACCACACGACTGAGGACGACGACGATCATGACGAACTCTAGGCACGTGCAACTTGTTAGATCATATAGTATTTACTAGTTTCTTTTATTTTTGCCCTACAAATATATGTACATATGCACGTTTGCATTGCATTCTTTCCTAGTATAATATAAAGTTGTGATACAATGATTTTATGACGTACTCATTGGTTTATAACTAATCCTTTATTTATGAGTTATTGTTGGAATTGATGAACTCTAGTTGATTGAGAATCAACATCTATTGGATGGTTAGGAGGGTGTTGTATCCTAGCCCACCATATGATATCAAACCACCTGCGGGTTCTTCTTTCAGTGAGAGGCGATGTTTCCGTTAATAGTGAGATGTCTATAGTGCCTTTGTCAATATCAAAACCTGTAGGCTCATTCTCTCGAAAATGCTCATAATGGTAGTATATATATACGTGCATGCCTTCACAAGAATGAGTATATGTGAGCACCCGTGTATGTATATTATGTTTATAAAAAAACTCGTCAGTTTCTTGATGTTATGGCCGATGGTGTTCTCCTAGCACCACATGCACCATAACTACACGGAGGAAGACACAAGTGGGCGCTTCAGCCACCTCTTATTTATGCAGATATATATATACCCTTGAAAATCAATGCACATCATATTGTCATGGGTTCTTGCTCACACATTTAGCCAGAGGCGGACCACGGAAAAAAATTAAGGTGTGGCGAAGTCTCACTAAGATTTTTTTTATGCGAATCAAAGAGTTAATACACACTACGAACGAATAACCAAATACAATGGAAATATAGACATGTCTCAATAGGAAAACAACCTAAAACCTTTTCAAATCTGCAATGAGAAAATTAATATATCACTAAAATATGGTCGAATTTAAGGCTGTTCAAAATTGCTACAAAATTTCAGAAAAATGAGAAATTACCTCTTCCTCTTTTCTTTGGATTTACTAGTCCCTTTCCCTTTCCTTCCATCTTCTAGCAATCTAGACAAAACTGAGCCGGTTGGGCATCATATTAGTCAGTGCCTTTCTGTCCATGAAGAATTGACACTTTGACAGAAGAAAAAACGCTACTGCCCATCAAAGTTCAGAGTTCGGACAGGCACAGATACAGGTACGACGTGTTCAATAACTGAATAAGCAGGGTTCAATTAGTATTTAGTACAGACTTGGCTGTGTCAAATGACGCAGCTAGCTACTAGTCTTTTTACATCTAAACTGAATATGCAGAACTCAATTAGTACAGAGTACAGACTACAGACTCGACGTGTTCAGTGGGATGAATGCCAGACTTGGTCTCACCTGAATCCCAAACCCCGACCGTGGCCGTCGCCTGCTGGAGCCGCCGTTGAAGCCGCCGCGCCGCTGGAGTCGCCGCCTGAGCTGCTGCTGAAGCCGCCGTTGAAGCCGCCGCGCCGCTGGAGTCGCCGCCGGAGCTGCTGCTGAAGCCGCCGCCGAAGCCGCCGCTTGCTGCTGCCGTCGCTTGCTGCGCCGCTGGATCCGCCGCCCTCCAAGGCTCCAAGCCCCCAGCCTTCCGCCGCCCGCGCCCGCCTGGTGCCATGGTCCTCGCGACCTCGCGCCCGCCAGGTAAGCCGCCGCCGCCGCGCTAGCTAGGTTTGGGTCTCGGGCAGGGACAGAGCAGAGGAGTGGGCAGGGACGAAGCGTGGACTGCGTGGTCGCCGCTGGGTCGTTCGTTTTCTTTTTTTTAGGTGGGTGGGACCAGAGGGGACGTGGGGTCGTGGGCAGAGGGCGCTCGAGCCAGCTGCGGTCGAGGGCTCGAGGCCACCGTTGGCTGCCTGGCTGTGGTCGAGGACTGGAGGCTCGAGCGGCCGAATGATAGATACATACGAATAATTTTTTTTTTTGCCAATAAAAGGTATTTTTTTTGCCAATAAAAGGTATGGCAGGTGCCATACCTCGCCCACCGGAGCGCTCCGCCACTGCATTTAGCAGTAATGAATATGCTGATTTGTTACAAACTAACCACTACTATAAAGATTTCTTGACAAATTGTTGTTTGCCTTGATTTTCGCATACCGTGTTCTTTAAATGGCGCCAAATCCTGTGCGTGCGTGCATGCGTGTGCATTATTACCATATGCCTTTGTACTGTACAAGATCTCTCTTGGTTCATAAAATAATCACCATTTCTAATGTGCTGAATTCACAATAAATATTTTATTAAAGAAAGATGCTGGCTAGCTAAGCATACTGAAGACTTCCGTGAAAATTGATGCAAGTTTCTTGTCAAGTTCGTAGAGTAAAGAGGTAGTAGAAAACTAGTGTGCTCCAGATGGATGTTGGCTGGTACTATTAGCCGAAGACATCTCACGACACCATGACACAAGTTGGAATAATTGTGCTACTCTTTTGTCTTTACTACACGTGTTGATTAATGACACTAATGTTGTTCCGATAAAGTAAAAAAGTGAAGTCACTACCAGTACTCCCTCCGTCCGAAAAATCATGTCCCTCAAAAATATCATTTGTGTTAAGTTCTACTTTCTATGTAAACAAATATAAGAGCGTTTAGGTCAAATACTTGAGTGATCTAAATGCTTCTATATTTTTTTATGAAAGGAGTACAATTTAGATTGGCTCATCCTATTGGCACACTTGTGAGATTTATTCATACTGGTCGCTTGTCTTAGATGAAAGGGATAAAAAATGCTAGCAAAGGAAGCCTAGCACCTTGTAGCATTTAGCCTTGGTAAACCTATAGTGGTAGGAAGCATCCGAAAAACAAGTTTTATCACCATTATGAGTAACAATAGTTTAATACAATAAAAGGAAAAATAATCTCAGACCATTTTAAGAAGTTTTTAGTGGTTTTACAAGGCTACGGGGCAGTATATATGTTAGAGTTTAGGCAGCGGATTGCGCGAGCACTTATAGAAGTTCAAGGTGTCATATAAGTAAATAAAAGTTTCAAATCATTAATTGCATGATTGTTCAGTTGGTGAGGCACTTCGGCCACACCTACTCTCTCACACCTTCATGTATTGGTTGATAAATAGTCCTCACCTGTAGTGTTGAGAAATCAAAACAAACATGTTTTTATAGATAGAAGTACCAGTTATCCTCTTATATGTTCATAGAAATTGATGCATGTTCTTCACTTGTGACAAAGGATACTTGGAATAGGAGGTAGTGGGAAACTAAGTCCGTGGGCAACATTTTATAGATAGTTCTTAACTAGGCAATATGTTTGAAGGATGTGTACACATAGGAATAATCCATTGGCATCCATTAGTAAGTGTCCAAGAACGTGTTCATGCTCGTGTCCATCCTCTTCTCCGGCTGGACGTCCGACTTCTTGGGCCGCCGCGCCACGCTTGTGACAGCCAACGCCCTCTTTATGGCCGGCGCGCTCGCCTTGTCCCTCGGCGGCAGCTACGCCGGCCTGATGGTTGCATGCTTCATCATCAGCATCGGCATGGGTTTCACCCTCGTCGCCGCGCCGGCCTACAACGTCGAGATCGCTCCGCCGTCCACGCGCGGCGTGCTCTCGTCGCTGCTCAACGGACAAATGTGATGGTTTTGAGTAATTTACTCGCCTTGAACTGTTATATATATATATAGCAAGTAACAAAGGACAACGGGCCATCCAAAGGTTGATTTATTTCTGTCGAGAACCAAGATCTAAGCAGGTCTGTCTGCCTCGCGTTAATTGGGTGACAATCACCTGTCGTTTATCAAAAAACAAAGTGACAATCACCTGTCATTTCCACGAGCTAAGAGACAAATAAAAACTAGCCACACTGAATGAAATCTGTGGGGTAGCTGATGGATCTCACCGGCTAGCTTGCTCGTCGTCTTCTGCAAGTGCACCAAGTTGTAGATCTCTTTAAGGAAAAAGGTGTGGCTGAAGCAGAACCTGGGGCCGGCGAGGAAACAGGGCGGCGCCATGACGCACGATGCAGCCGCCGAAGCCACCACCACGAAGCTGCTCGCCGTGCTCGAGAAGCCACGGCGGAACATGTACGCCTTCGCCTGCGTCACGCTCGCCTCCATGACCACAATCGTCACAGGCTACAGTACGTGAGTCGCCGTCGTCCATGGCTCGAATTTGTACGTCACCGATGCTCTGCCGCGTGATCGTGTGCCTCCACTGCAGATCTCGCCTTGATGAGCGGCGCGGAGCTCTTCATCCGCGAGGACCTGGGCCTCACCGACACGCAGGTCGAGCTGCTCGCGGGGTCCATGAACGTGTTCATGCTCGCGTCCCTCCTCTTCTCCGGCTGGACGGCCGACCTCCTGGGCCGCCGCGTCACGCTTGTGGTCGCCAACGCCTTCCTCACGGCCGGCGCGCTCGCCATGTCCCTTGGCGGCTACGCGGCGCTCATGGCTGCGCGCTTCGTCACCAGCATCGGCATGGGGCTCGCCCTCGTCGTCGCGCCGGTCTACAACGCCGAGATCTCGCCGCCGTCCACGCGTGGCGTGCTCTCGTCGCTGCTCGACGTACGTATGTGCCGGCGTCTCATGGACAGGAACAGGGTTCGATTTGACTGGTGATGAAGGAGCTTAATCTGTTCTTCTTGGTATTATGCATTGGCCAGATTTTTATCAACGTCGGCATCCTTCTCGGCTACACGTCCAACTACGCCTTGGCCGGCCTGCCGGCGCACCTCGCCTGGCGCATCATGTACGCCATCGGGGTGCTCCCGCCCGTGCTCCTAGCCGTGGGGGTGCTCGCCATGCCGGAGTCGCCTCGATGGCTCGCCATGCGCGGACGCCACGCCGAGGCGCGCGCGGTGCTCTGGCGCACCTCCGACACCGCCGAGGAGGCCGACGTCCGCCTCGAGGACATAAAGCGGGCCTTTGATGCGCCGCAGGCTGCTGGCTCCGTATGGCAGGAGCTGATCGTCCGGCCGTCGGCGACAGTCAGGCGAATCCTCATATGCGTTGTCGGGCTGCACTTCTTCCAGGAGGCGTCCGGCATCGACGCCGTCGTTCTGTACAGCCCGCTGGTGTTTAACAAGGCCGGCATGTCCGCGACTAGCTCCATACTAGGCGCCACCGTGGCCGTCGGGGTCGTCAAGACGTGCTTCATCTTCGTGGCCATGCTCCTGGTCGACCGCGTAGGCCGGCGCCCGCTCCTGCTGGCCAGCGCCGGCGGCGTCGCGGTGTCCTTCACCGCTCTGGCGCTCACGCTCTGCGTCCGCGAGACATCGTCGGCGAGCGCAGCCGCGTCCGTGGCGTCCGTGATGGCGTTCGTGGCGGCGTTCTCCGTCGGGTTCGGGCCGCTCGCGTCCACGTACGCCGCGGAGATCATGCCGCTGCGGCTGCGCGCGCAGGGCGCGAGCCTCGGCATGGCGGTCAACCGGCTGACGTGCGGGGCGGTGAGCATGTCGTTCATATCCCTCGCCGGGTGGATAACGATGCCTGGGTGCTTCTTCCTTTATGCCGGCGTGGCGGCGACGGCGTGCGTGTTCGTGCACCTGCGGCTGCCGGAGACGAGGGGCCGGAGCTTGGAGGATATGGAGGCCCTCTTCGCCAAATGACGGACGTGTCCACTCACTCCTTGAGAGCTGAAAATATTGGCGCAGACAGCCACGATTTGTCACCTGCATCCGCATGGGGTTCGCCGTAATCGTCGCGCCGGTCTACAACGCCAAGATCCCACCGCCGTCCATGCCGGGTTTCGTGGCCAGGACTCGATTTGACTTGTGGAGTTTAAACGTCTCTTGATAGTATTATACTTTTGCCGGATATTTATCAACCGTCGGCATCCTTCTCGGCCACCTTGGCCGGCCTGCCGGTGCACCTCGGCTGGTGCTCCATGCACGTCATCGGGGGTGCTTCTAGAGTGTGAAGAAACAACGACTAATAACAATTGTGTCACATGTTGGCTTTGCCATCAGCATTCACTTTCTTTGAAGATTGCCCGACATAATTGAGAGGCTAGTAAGAGTTGAGATCATGTCAATTTCATTGTTTTTGAGATAGCTCATCACTCATGTCGAGTGGTAACTGACTGCTTCGGAAGGGAAAGAGCACATGTGAAGGTACGGTTTGTATGGTCCAAGGTAATCAGATGTGTGCGTGACAACGGTGTGGACACCTGCAAAGCTCCCTTTCTTTTTTTGTTTGCAAAAAAAATGACGTCTGGACCGCGGAGCAGACCGATACATGACCGTGTTGAATGGTGGAACACGTCCGGACCAAATGGTTGCGGGTGGTTAGAGGGTCCATGTTGGAGATTACCTAATAATAGTAAAGATGATGTAATTTCTGTTTTATTTGAAAGGAAGATGATGTTAATTTCAAAAACCTAAACTAAACACACTGCTCTATACCAACACGTAGTCGAGGCCCTTGTGGCTGCACGCTTTTGGCATCGGCATGGTGTTCGCTCGTCGTCGTCGTGCCGGTCTACAACGCCAAGATCCCACCGCCGCCCCCGCGCAGCGTGCCGTCGTCGTTGCTCCACGTACGTCTGTGGCGGGTTTCATGGACATGACTCGATTTGACTTGTGGTGGAGTTTTAACGTCTCTGGAATTCTGGATAGTATTATACTTTGGCCGGATATTTATCAGCGTCGGCATATCCTTCTCGGCAACACGTCCAGCTAACTACGCCGCCTTGGCCGGCCTGCCGGTGCACCTCGGCTGGCGCTCCATCTACGTCATCGTGGGTGCTAGTAACAGTTGAGATCATGTCAATTTTGAAGACCTAAAGTCACCGAAGATCCAAAGCCTATGAACAGGGTTACAGACGCGTGGACTAAGGACGTGTCACCCTACACATACTCCTATATAACATGACGCAATAAAATAAAGAAAAATAATAAGAAAAAGCTAAGCCAAAATATCTATGCTAGCTTGGAGTAGTGCTACTGTCTCTGCATGCTGAGCTCCCTGCGGAAGTTGCCGATGAACCTCTCCGTGTTGGCAAACAGCTCCTCCCGACTCATCTTCACGTCCCCGTCCATGTCGACTTCACAATCTTCCTCCTCCTCCTCCTCCTCCTGGCGTGCCTTTTCCTCTCCGCCGGCTTGCTGGCCGCCGTTCAGCGAGCTGAGGAAGAAGATGCTCGCCGTCGACGGGCACTTCTTGAGCACCTTCAGCACCACCTCCTTGGTCTTCGTCTTCAGCTCGATGATATTAGTCACCACAAAGGCAGGCACCACGACACGATCACCCGCAACCGCCGTCCGGTCGTCGGGACGGACTGATTCAGCTCCAGCCCTCTGGAACGGCGAGGCCTCGACGGCCTGACCGGCACTCGGAGACCCGTGCCGGTCTTCGTCGTCGGCGATGGAAGCGCCGCCGCCGCCGACGAAGGCCTGGATGCCGAGCGCGAGGACGATGCCGTTGAAGAGGAGGTAGCCGTAGGCGACCCTGAGGAAGACGGGCAGCAGCAGCGCGAGGAGGAGGAGGGCGAGGAGGGAGCTCAGCTTGGCCACCTGGGAGATCAGTGCCGCCGGCGGGAGCGTGAGCTTGACCCCCATTGATCACGAGCTCTGCCGACTTGCCGATGTAGCTAGCTAGGTAGCTAGTGGTTCAGGTGCACTGGATGCCTCTATTGCCTGGGCTCTGGAGCAAGGAAAGGATACTGTCTATCGGTCTAGCCGCCCGGCCAAGTATATATAGACAAAAATCAGATATTTTTCTGGCTGTCTTAATTAAATAATGAAATATTTCCTTCCTGGCTAAGAAAAAGAAACATATCTGTCACTGCACTGATGACGTAGAAGAATTTGTAGTGGGTATACCTATGGGTTGCTCCACTAGCTAGTAGACCAAGTTAATTAGCGGGAAAAGACAAAGCGTTGGGGAAACATCACATTAAGCTAGCTAGTAGTAGTGCACTGATCGAATACTTAGGGCGGTCCAAATTCATGCATGCCATACGCGCACGTTACGTGTCCGTGGTACCGCAGAAATAAGATGCAGTGAATGAGTTAGCGCGTTGGACGGTGCTACCACGAGTACGTACAGTCGCGATCAGCCGTAGAAGGGGCGTGCCCGTCAAAATCATGACGCGCCGGCTGCGGACGAGTCCATATTGGCCCTGTCGGCCAAGGTTTGTGGCAACAGTTTAGACTCCAACAAATGAACGCACGTTACGCACGTACACCGTATGAGCACCTCGAGGGATATTCCTCTTCCACCAACGTTATAAAGTCTGAAAGTAAATTCAGAAAAAAATACAAGCATATGTGTCAAGTTTAGGAGTTGAACCCGAGTGATATTGATAAAAAATATATGCCCCTAAAAATAGAATCTTTTCGATTTTTGCATCGTGTAAAATAGGGCACTCAAAGCATCTACAACCAGACTTGGCAGATCCGACCTCTCAAACGCATGTGGTCGCGTCCGGACGCATCCGCGGACAGTGACCAGTCACGCCTCAAAAAATACATCCCACATCCGGATACCTCAAATCCATATTATTACATGCAACGCAGCGATCTTTGAGCGGAGCTTCGTCCGGTGCCGCTCCCCGCTCGTCCGGCTCCGCCGTGGCCATGTCCAATGGCCGGCTGCACCCCTCAGAGTCTTGGTCCGGCCGTCGACAAGGTAGATTAGGGCATGGAACACGAGCCGGCTCACGGGACTCAATGCGCCGTTGTCTCCCATGCCCTAATCATCCTCGTCGGAGCCCAGAACCCTTTGGGTGCCGGTGGATGTCAGATTGATGATGGATCTGTCCTGAGACGTGTCGGCCACATCCACCACAACGCGGTTGCGGCGCCCGGACTGGTGTACTGTACGGGGCGCCGGAGAATGCGACTCCGCCTCGCCGACGTCCACCACAGCGAGTGCAACCGCCATGCCCCGTGTCCGCTGTCGCGCACGCCTGGAACGACGCACGATGTTTGCGTCGGACGACGCCCACGATGGGTCCATGGCCTCAGTGTGCCAACGGAGGGGTTATGCGTCCGCCAACGCACTCGGACACCAGACGGACCGCACCGCCTCCGATGAGGCAGCGACGGCGGCTGCCCTAGCGTCGGATCCATGTACCATTTAGACAGAGCAATGGATTGCCGACGGAAGGAGTCCGAGCGATGCCGGGCACAGGCTCCTCCCGGGGATGGTGGAGCGCAAGCCTTGTAACACCCCGGATGTAACTTTCCCTATTTGTACTCAAACTCTTGCCGTTTCCGGCGTTAAGTTATATTTATTTTCTCGGGTTCGGGTTTTGTCTCCGTGTGTTTTTGTCGTTGTCATGCATATCATATCATGTCATCATGTGCATTGCATTTGCATACGTGTTCACCTCATGCATTCGAGCATTTTCCCCGTTGTCCGTTTTGCATTCCGGCGCTTCGTTCTCCTCCGGTGGTCATTTCTAGCTTTCTTTCGTGTGTGGGGATTAAACATTTCCGGATTGGACCGAGACTTGCCAAGCGGCCTTGGTTTACTACCGGTAGACCGCCTGTCAAGTTTTGTACCATTTGGACTTCGTTTGGTACCCCAACGGTTAACCGAGGGACCGAAAAGGCCTCGTGTGTGTTGCAGCCCAACACCCCTCCAATTTGGCCCAAAACCCACCAAACTCTGCTCCATGTCCTACAGCGTTCGATCACGATCACGTGGCCGAAAATCGCACCTCATTTGAACTCTCCTAGCTCCCCCTATGCCTATATATACACCCTCTCCAAAAATTCGCGGATCCCCCTTCCTCAAACCCTAAAAAAATTCTCTCCCCGCCGCACCGGACGTGTCCGGACGAGCCGGACAACGTCCGGATCTCTCCCGCCGCCGCCCGCAGCCAGTGGCTCACCGCCACGTGGCCGCCGCCGTCCGCCTCCCGCCGCGGCCCGGGGAGAGCCCCCGAGGGCCCGAGCC
>NC_041392.1:634028104-634039776 GCF_002162155.2 Triticum dicoccoides | reverse complement strand
TCGCCCACCGCCGCCGCCGCCGCCTCGTTCCCCGAGCTCCGGCCACCGCCTCCACTTCTCCGGCCGGATCCCACCCCGACCTCGCCGGCCGCCTCCACTTCTCCGGCGGTGAACAGGAAATCTGGCGACCTCGATTTCCGCGCCGTCCAGATCTGGATCTGAGGATTCCCCGGTTGGCTTTTGTTCCCTGAATCCTAATTTTTATGCATACTTTGACCTGTGATATCTCCGCATCCGTAGCTCCGATTTGGACATATAGTATGTCAAAATGTTCGACTTGACAAGCACATCATTCCGTTCCATTGCATCATTTTCATTTGAGCTCATCTTGATGCCCGAAATGCTGTTAGAAGGAGGCTTCGTGAGTAAATTGTCAGATCTGCTAGTTCATCTTAGACTTTTGTCATTTTTGCCATGATTATTGTGTTCATGATATGCCTGTGAGTCCTTCATATGTTTTGTTAAGCATTTTGTTATCTTTCCAGAGGTGCGACCCATGCATTTTTGTGATGTGTGTGGTGACTTGTGCAAGATTGCAAAGTAAGGCACCCGGTAAATCTGTTTTCAGGGACTTAGTAGTTTTCTCTAAGTCTGGGATTATTTAGTTCGTGATGCCATATGTTCTTGTTGTTTCCTAGTGATCCGTGCCTCTTTTGAGGATGATCAATAAGGGAGTTTTGTTAATCTTGTAGTTCTCTATCCACCAATGTCTTTATTTGCAATTATGGAACATCCTAGCGTGAGTCAATCGAGCTCTACTTTTGCTTCGTTGCGAATCTGGCCAGATCGTCAACTTGTTTGCGATTTTGCCGATGTTATTGTAGTTGACCCGTGCATGCTATGCCTTTGTTCTTGCCATGTCTAGCTTGAATTTTGTGCCTTCTTAAGGGATGTATGCTTGCCTTGCCATGACTTGCACCGTAGTGAGTGCATCGAGCTCGTTAACATGCCTTCGTGAGTTATATTTCAGCATGTGTCAGTTTTCACTAAGTCTGAAAACTGATTGTGTTTTAGCTATGTTTGTGTGCTTGTTAGTATATTTTGTGATCCCTTTTGGCTCAAGGTCACTAAGGGTCTTTTGTTAAGCTTGTTGAGTAGCTCCATGCCATGTTCTTCTTTGTCTTAATCAGGTCCTGTAGCATGTTGCTTTGTTGCTCCGAAGAGGGCTTCATGATCTGAAATTTCATACAAGTGTTAATTTCACCAAGTCTGAGATCTGTTTACCATTTGCGTTTTTGCCATGCTTGTTTGAACCTGTTAATGGATGAATTGGCCGTAGCTCAGTGCTAGACTTTTGTTAAGCATCTTGTGTGCATCCCTGCCATGTATTTTGTTGTCATGTTTGGGTGCTGTAGAATGTTCATCTTATTGCATTTAGATGCCTACTTGCTTAAATCGCAGACCGGTGTCAATTTTGAATCGCTTGCCATTTCCAAACCGTAACTCCGATTCCGGCGTTCTTTATATCGTTTTCAAGCGATTTCATCTCATCTTTCCAGTGGCACACTTGGTTTTCTAAGTTGAGGCCAGGTTCATGCATTTCCTATCATACCTTGCATCTTGCACCCCGCATCGCATCCCGCATAGCATATCATCATTGCATCATATTGCTTGGTCTTGCACGTGGTTGATTGTATCCTTGTTGCTTGTTTGTCTTGTTTGGGTAGGGCCGAGAGACGAGTTCGCTAACGAGGAGCCCATTGAGTTTGCTTTTGAGGATCCAGTCAACTCTGACAACTGTGCAGGCAAGATGATCATACCCTCGAAATCACTACTATCTTTGCTATGCTAGTTTGCTCGCTCTTTTGCTATGCCATTGCTATGATGCCTACCACTTGCTTGAAAGCCTCCTAAATTGCCATGTTAAACCTCTAACCCACCTTGTCCTAGCAAACCGTTGATTGGCTATGTTACCGCTTTGCTCAGCCCCTCTCATAGCGTTGCTAGTTGCAGATGAAGATTGGAGGCCGTTCCTTCTTGGAACGTCTTTTATTTAATTGTTGGGATATCATTATATTACTATGTTATCTTAAATGCATCTATATACTTGGTAAAGGGTGGAAGGCTCGGCCTCTCGCCTAGTGTTTTGTTCCACTCTTGCCGCCCTAGTTTCCATCATATCGGTGTTATGTTCCCGGATTTTGCGTTCCTTACGCGGTTGGGTTATAATGGGAACCCCTTGATAGTTCGCCTTGATTAAAGCTTTTCCAGCAATGCCCAACCTTGGTTTTACCATTCGCCACCTAGCCTCTTTTTCCCTTGGGTTACCAGAGCCCGAGGGTCATCTTATTTTAACCCCCCCGGGCCAGTGCTCCCTCTGAGTGTTGGTCCGAACTGAGCTGCCTGCGGAGCCACCTCGGGGAAACTTGAGGGTTGGTTTTACTCGTAGCTAGTCTCATCTGAGTGTGCCCTGAGAACGAGATATGTGCAGCTCCTATCGGGATTTGTCGGCACATTCGGGCGGTGTTGCTGGTCTTGTTTTAACCTGTCGAAGTGTCTTGAGTTACCGAGATACCGAGTCTGATCGGAACATCTTGGGAGGAGGTCTATTCCTTCGTTGACCGTGAGAGCTTGTCATGGGCTAAGTTGGGACTCCCCTGCAGGGATTGAACTTCCGAAAGCCGTGCCCGCGGTTATGGGCAGATGGGAATTTGTTAATGTCCGGTTGTAGATAACTTGAACCTTAATTAAATTAAAATGAATCAACTAAGTGTGTTACCGTGATGGCCTCTTCTCGGCGGAGTCCGGGAAGTGGACACGGTGTTGGAGTAATGTTTGCGCAGGTTGTTCTCTAGCTTCTCGCTCGTGCTTTGCCTCCTCTTCTCGCTCTCTTTTGCGAATAAGTTAGCCACCATACTTGCTAGTCGCTTGCTGCAGCTCCACTCATTTTTACCTTGCCATACATATAAGCTTGAATAGTCTTGATCGCGAGGGTGCGAGATTGCTGAGTCCCTGTGGCTCACAGATTACTATTACACCAGATGCAGGGCCCGATGATTCCGCTCCAGGAGACGCGTACGAGCTCAAGTGGGAGTTCGACAAAGACTCTCAATGATACTACGTTTCCTTTCCCGATGATCAGTAGTGGTGCCCAGTTGGGGGTGATTGGGACCGTGTCGCATGTTGGGTTCTCTTTTATTTTGGCGCCGTAGTCGGGCCATGAGTGTTTGGATGATGTAATGTTATTTATGTACTTGATTGACGTGGCGAGTGTAAGCCAACTATGTTACCTCCCCTCTTATTATTATTACATGGGATGTTGTGAAGATTGCCTAACTTGCGACATATGCTTTCAATGCGATTATGTCTCTACGTCGTGCCTCGACACGTGGGAGCTATAGTCGCATCGAGGGTGTGACAAGTTGGTAATCAGAGCCTTCCCGACCTTAGGAGCCCCATTGCTTGATCGTTTTTAGCGGCCGAGTTGTGTCTAGAAAAAATGTTTTGAGTCATTTAGGAATTATATATCGGAGAGCTTAGGAATTCTTTTTTACTTCCCAGTCTCCTCATCGCTCTAGTAAGGCATCCTGATGTAGAGTTTTGACTCTTCTCTTCTCAAATTTCACTAAATTTTTTTTAGGATCACGCGGGTATCTTGAAATCGTTCCGATGGTTTTATGATGAGAACAGTGTCTTGGTGCCTCCTGTCAGGGGTTTAGTGGAAGTGTCCCGGGGAGTTGAGCTCTGAGGTGTTGTCATCATAATTTTATCATTGCAATTCTGGAATACCTGAGTCTAGTACGCCGACATGGAAAATCTCTTTTATGCAGTTCGTTGGTGAGATAACCTCGTCGCCACCCAGTACTGGGGCGGGAGTTCGGGAGTATCGCCATAACTTGTATAACGGATGCTTTTCGAAGGTTGAGGTAGATGGTTTCCGAAGGTTTCTTGGTTATGTGTTGAAGGATGGATACAGCTGGATGTAGGATTTGCTAGTTTGGGTGAGATATTATGCTTCCCCTGTATCCCCAACACCTGATTGCATAACCGGAAAGGTTCGGGAGTTACATTTGTGGGAATTCTAGTAGTTCTAGTTCTTCTTCCATGGATATTGGTTTGAGATTGGGATTTCTTACCGATTATTCGTTCTTGATTCGTACCTTGTTGATTTATTTCTCTACCTTAATTCTACGTGGCTTCTCAATTTATGGATATGTGACCATTTCAAGAGGAATGCATTCGTTCATTTTGTCCGGATGTGAAGACTATATGTTGCAATTTTCATTCCATTGGATTCAGCTTCAATATTTATCTGTCAATGTGCTAATGGTGGTCACCCTCTTCAGGATGGCTCCTCCAACGCGCACGACTCCGAATCTTGATCCGCCACCACCTCCACCTCCTCCGGAAGCATGGCAAGCTGTGATGGCCGCAATCAATGCAAACACACAGCTGATCATGCAAATTCTTCAAGAGCGCAATCAAGGCAGTCAAGGGAGTCAAGGCAGTAATTAGAGTCACTTTGCTACACTCAACCAGTTCCTTGCTAACAGGCCAAAGACTTTCAGCAATTGTGTTGAGGCAACCGATGCTGACGATTGGCTTGTGGATCTGTGTAAGCATTTCGAGTGCAGTAACGTCAGGCCTGAGGACTTTGTCAAGTTCGCTTCCTTCCAACTCAAAGATCAAGCTGCAGAATGGTTCTAGCAGTACAAGGATTCCAGAGGTGGATGTGTTATCACTTGGGATGATTTCCGTCGAGATTTCCGAGCTCATCATATTCCGCAGAGCGTGGTTGAAAGCAAGCGTGAGGAATTCCGCAATCTGAAGCAAGGCTCTTTGTCTGTCTATGACTACAACAAGTTGTTCCAGAAGCTTGCCCGCTTTACCAAGCAGGACGTGCCTGATGAGAAGAGCATGATATATCAGTTCAGGGGTGGTCTCAGAGAAGAAATTCAGCTCGCTCTTGTTCTCTTCGAGCCCTTGAGATACGATGAGTTCTACAACATGGCACTGAAGCAAGAGGCTGCTCAGTTGAGGTGTGATGCTTCCAAGAAGCGAGTCAGAGATGCTACTCCTTCTTCCTCTACTCAAGTGGCCAAGCAGCAGAAGTTTTGGCTTCCTCCTCCTCCGTTCCGTCAGCCGTATCAGCAGAAGAGTAAAGGTGGCAGTGGTTCTTCCACCCATCCAACCCTGGCTTTCAGAATAAGACTTCGTCTCAAGCTCCAAGATCGAGTGCTCCGTATCACAGTCCGCTTTCAGAGGTCACGTGCAACAAGTGCCAACAGAAGGGTCACTATGCCAACAAATGTCTCAACCAGAGGCGTCTTCCTCCTCCTCCTCCTGTCAGATCGACAAGTACAGCTGTGGTCAAGCATAACCCCAAGCATGCCAAGGTCAATTTGATGAATGCAGCTCAGGCAGAGGACTCGTCAGATGTGATCATGGGTAACCTTCCTGTTAATGATATTCCCGCGAAAGTATTTTTTGACTCTGGTGCATCGCATTCCTTCATGTCATTCCCATTTGCATCGAAGAACAATTTTAGTACTAAGGCTTTACCTAGAGCTATGCAAGTCGTCTCTCCAGCTAAGCGTCTGAGTTCTAGTTTGATGGTTCCGGATATTTCTATCTTGATGGGTGATTTCAAGTTTCTGGCTTCTCCAATGGTTTTTGGCAACTCGAATATTGATCTTATTCTTGGGATGGATTGGCTTTCTAAGCACAAGGCTCAACTTGATTGTGCAGCCAGGCAGATTCAATTGACTCATTCGTCTAAGGATGTAATTGTCTTTGCCGCTCAAGATAATTCCATCCGTCTGTTTTCTCTCAATGAGAAGGGTGAATTGGATGCCATCTCGCAAATTCCAGTCGTTTGCGAATATCAAGACGTTTTTCCAGAAGAGCTCCCAGGAATGCCTCCGCACCGGCCAGTTGAATTTGTTATTGATCTTGAGCCTGGCACGGAACCTGTGTGCAAACGTCCTTACAAGATCGGACCTGAAGAGTTGAAAGAGATGAAGAAGCAACTCGATATGCAAGAGAAAATGGGTCTCATCCGGCCTAGTTCTTCTCCGTGGGGTTGTGGTGTTCTTTTTGTGAAGAAGAAGGATGGAACGGACCGACTTTGTGTTGATTACCGTCCAGTGAACAAGAAGACCATCAAGAACAAATACCCACTTCCCAACATCAATGAGCTGTTCGAACAACTCAAAGGTGCCCAAGTATTCTCCAAGCTTGATCTCCGCATGGGTTATCATCAGATTCGCATTCGTGAAGAAGATATTCCCAAGACAACATTCAGAACAAGCTTTGGTTCATATGAATACACTGTCATGTCTTTTGGCCTCGCCAACGCTCCTCCGACGTTCTCTCGCATGATGAACTTCATCTTCAATGCCTACACCAATGACTTCGTTTTGGTCTATCTCGACGACATTCTGGTTTTCTCAAAGAACAAGGAAGATCATGCCAAGCACTTGCGTTTGGTTCTCGACAAGCTCAGAGAACATCAGTTCTACGCCAAGTTCTCCAAGTGTGAATTTTGGCTCGATGAGGTTCTTTATCTTGGTCATATCATCTCTGCCAAGGGCATTGCCGTGAATCCTGAGAAGGTGTCTGCAATTGTGAACTGGGAACCTCCTCAGAACGTGAAGCAACTCCGCAGTTTTCTCGGTCTCGCAAGCTATTGCCGAAGATTCGTTGAAAACTTTTCTAAGATCGCGAAGCCTCTCTCAAATCTTCTTCAGAAGCACGTCAAGTATGTTTGGTCTCCGGAGTGTGATATTGCTTTCAACACTTTGAAAGAGAAATTGATCACTGCTCCAGTTCTCACTCCGCCTGATGAATCCAAGCCGTACGAGGTCTTTTGTGATGCCTCTCTCCAAGGTCTTGGCGCAGTATTGATGCAAGAGAAGAAAGTTGTTGCTTATACATCTCGCCAGTTGAAGCCTAATGAGAAGAACTACCCCATTCATGATCTCGAGTTGGCGGCAGTTGTGCATGCTCTTTTGACTTGGAGACATCTTCTATTCGGAAGAAAAGTGGACATTTTCACTGATCGCAAGAGTCTCAAGTACATCTTCACTCAGCCTAATCTCAACCTCAGGCAAACTCGATGGGTCGAGATGATTCAAGAGTATAATCCGAGTATTGAGTACACTCCAGGCAAGGCTAATGTGATTGTTGACGCTTTGAGCAGAAAGGCTTACTGCAACAGTCTGATTCTTAAGCCTTATCAACCGAGCTTTGTGAAGCTTTCCGCAAACTTAATCTGCAAGTTGTTCCTCAAGGTTTCCTCGCCAACCTTCAAGTCACTCCTACCTTAGAAGACCAGATTCGCCAAGCCCAGCTTCTTGATGCTATGGTGAAAAAGGTGAAGATTGGGATTGCCAAGAGTCAGTCCAAGTACAAGTGCTACCGCCTTGATGACAAGGACACTCTCTTCTTTGAGGATCGTATCGTTGTGCCCAAAGGTGAACTTCGTAAAGTGATCATGAACGAGGCTCACAATTCTCTCCTCTCCATCCACCCTGGGAGCACAAAGATGTATCAGGACCTCAAGCAAGTTTATTGGTGGACTCGAATGAAGCGCGAGACCGCTCAATTCATGAATGAATGTGATGTCTGCAGAAGAGTGAAGGCAGAACACCAAAGGCCAGCAGGTCTCCTTCAACCTCTTGCCATTCCAGAATGGAAGTTTGACCACATTGAGATGGACTTCGTGACTGGGTTTCCAAAGTCCAAGCGTGGTAATGATGCTATATTCGTTGTCATCGACAAACTCACCAAAGTGGCTCATTTTCTGCCTATCAAAGAGTCGATCACTGTAGCTCAATTGGCGGAACTCTATACCTCTCGCATTGTCTCTCTGCACGGTATTCCTCAAGTAATCTCTTCAGACCGTGGCAGCATCTTTACCTCGAAGTTTTGTGATTCTTTTCAGAAGGCCATGGGCACCAACATCCGCTTCAGCACAGCTTTCCATCCTCAAACAAGCGGTCAAGTCAAGCGTGTCAACCAGATTCTTGAAGATATGCTCAGGGCTTGTGTGATCTCCTTCGGCATGAAGTGGGACGATTGTCTTCCTTATGCTGAATTCTCCTACAACAACAGTTTTCAAGCAAGTTCGGGCAAGGCCCCTTTTGAAATTCTGTATGGCAGGAAGTGCCGTACCCCTCTCAACTGGTCTGAAACCGGTGAACGCCAGCTTTTGGATAATGACTTAATCACAGAGGCAGAAGAAATGTGCAAAGTCATTCGAGATAACCTCAAAGTAGGCCAATCCCGTCAGAAGAGCTACTATGATAGTAAGCACCGTGATTTGGCTTTCGAGATCGGAGATCATGTTTACCTCCGTCTCTCTCCTATGAAAGTGTAACGCCCTCGATGCGGCTATATCTCCCACGTGTCGAGGCACGACTTAGAGGCATAACCGCATTGAAAGCAATGTCGCAAGTCGGGAAATCGTTACACATCCCATGTAATACATAATAAAAGGGGGAGATAACATAGTTGGCTTACACTCGCCACGTCACATCAGAGTACATAAATAACATCCATCATACAAATCACTCATGGCCCGACTACGGTGCCAAAATAGAAAAGACCCCCAACATGCGACAAGGCCCTGAATCGATAACCCCAACTAGGCACCACTACTGATCATCCGGAAAAGACATGTAGTATCGCTGAGAGTCCTCGTCGAACTCCCACTTGAGCTCGTAATCGTCAACTGGAGCAGAAACACCTGGACCTGCATCTGGAGTTGTAGTATCTGTGAGCCACAGGGACTCAGCAATCTCACACCCACGCGATCAAGACTATTTAAGCTTATAGGACAGGTACGGCAATATAAGTGGAGCTGCAGCAAGCGACTAGCATATATGGTGGCTAACTTATACGCAAATGAGAGCGAGAAGAGAAGGCGAAGCACGAGCGAGAAGCTAAAGGAACATCCTGCACAAGCATAACTCCAACACCGTGTCCACTTCCCGAACTCTGCCGAGAAGGGGCCATCACGGTAACTCACACGGTTGATTCATTTTTAATTAAGTTTAGTTAAAGTTATCTACAACCGGACATTAACAAATTCCCATCTGCCCATAACCGCGGGCACGGCTTTCGAAAGATCAATCCCTGCAGGGGGGTCCCAACTTAGCCCATAACAAGCTCTCACGGTCAACGAAGGAATATACCTCCACCCAAGACACACCGATCAGACTCGATATCTCGGTACAACAAGATGATTCGACAGGTTAAAACAAGTCCAGCAACACCGCCCGAATGTGCCGACAAATCCCGATAGGAGCTGCACATATCTCTTTCTCAGGGCACACTCAGATGAGCAATCCGTACAACTAAAACCAACCCTTGAGTTTCCCCGAGGTGGCGCTGCACAGGGCTCTATTTCGAACCAACACTCAGAGGAGCACTGGCCCGTGGGGGGCTAAAATAAAGATGACCCTCGGGCTCCGGAAACCCAAGGGAAAAAGGGGGGTTAGGCGGCAAATGATAAAACCAATGTTGGGCATTGCTGGAGAAGCTTTAATCAAGGCGAACTATCAAGGGGTTCCCATTATAGCCCAACCGCGTAAGGGACGCAACAATCCGGGAACATAACACCGATATGACGGAAACTAGGGCGGCAAGAGTGGAACAAAACACTAGGCAAGAGGCCGAGCCTTCCACCCTTTACCAAGTATATAGATGCATTAAGATAACATAGCAATATAATGATATCCCAACAAGTAAATAAATGTTCCAACAAGGAACGGCTCCAATCTTCACCTGCAGCTAACAACGCTATAAGAAGGGCTGAGCAAAGCGGTAACATAGCCAATCAACGGTTTGCTAGGACAGTGGTGGGTTAGAGGTTCAATCATGCAATTGGGAGGCTGACAAGCAAATGGTAGGCATCGTAGCAGTGGCAAAGCAAAAGAGCGAGCAAACTAGCATAGCAAAGATAGTAGTGATTTCGAGGGTATGATCATCTTGCCTGCACAGTTATCAGAGTTGACTGGATCCTCACAAGCAAACTCAACGGACTCCTCGGTAGTGAACTTGTCTCCCGGCTCTACCCAACAAGACAAACAAGCAACAAGGATACAATCAACCACGGGCAAGACCAAGCAATATGATGAAATGACGATATGCTATGCGGGATGCGATGCGGGATGCAAAATGCAAGATATGACAGGAAATGCATGAACCTGGCATCAACTTGGAAAACCAAGTGTGCCACTGGATAGAGGGGATGAAATCGCTTGAAAACGATATAAAGATCATTGGAATCGGAGTTACGGTTTGGAAATGGCGAGCGTTTTACGAAACGAACTGATCTGCGATATACAGCAAGTAGGCTCCTAAATGCAACAAAATGAACATGCTACAGCCACCCAACATGAAAACAAAATACATGGCAGTGATGTACACAAGATGGTTAACAAAACACTACCACTGAGACATAGGCAAATTCATCCATTAAGAGGTTCAAACAAGCATGGCTAAAACGCAAATGCAAAACAGATTCCAGACTTAGTGAAATTAACACTAGTCTGAAATTTCAGATCACGATGCTCTCTTCGGAGCAGCAAAACAACATGATACATGACCTGAACATGACAAGTAATAACATGGCATGTAGCTACTCAAAAAGCTTAACAAAACACCCAAAGTGACCTGGGGCCAAAAGGGATCACAAAATATATTAACGGGCACACGAACATAGCTAAAACACAATCAGTTTTCAGACTTAGTGAAAACTGAGACATGCTGAAATATAACTCACGAAGGCATGTAAACAAGCTCGATGCACTCACCACGGTGTAAGTCATGGTAAGGCAAGCATACATCCATTAAGAAGACACAAAATACAAGCTAGACATGGCAAGAACAATGGCATAGCATGCACGGATCACTAACAATAGCATCGGCAAAATCGCAAACAAGTTGACGATCTGCCCAGATTAACAACGAAGCAAAAGTTGAGCTCGATTGAGTCAACCTAGAGCAATCCACATATGTAAACAAAGACACGGATGGATAGAGCATAACATAAGTATCAAAACTCCCTTACTGATCATCCTCAAAAGAGGCACGGATCACTAGGAAACAAGCTGGACATATAGCATCATGAACTAAAATATCCCAGACTTGGTGAAAATCACTGTCTCTGAAATCAGCAATCTCAGGTACCTCACTTCGTAAGCTTGCACAAGACAACACACACATCCTAAAAATGCATGGGTGGCACCTCTGGAAATAAGACAAAATGCTTAACAATTCATCCCAAAGGGGCACAGTCATATCATGCACGAATTAAACATGGCGAAAATGACAAAAGTGCATGATGAACTAACGGATCTGCAATTTAACCCACGAAGCCTCCTTCTAACAGCATTTTGGGCAACAAGATGACCTCAAATGCAAATGATGCAATGGAATGAAATGATGTACATGTCGAGACAAAGATTTTGGTATATTATATGCCCAAAACGGAGCTACGGTTGCGGAGATGCAAGCAGTCAAAGGTAGCACGAAAATTAGGGTTTCGGGGGAGAGAGGTCAACCCAGATCTAGATCCAGCGGCACGGATTACGAGGAGGCCGGGGCACTGTAGCACGAGTCGCCGGAGGAGCTCGTCGCTGGATCCGGTGGAGGAGGGGAGGCCGGCGAGGCGGCGGGGAGAGGCCGGGGTGGCGCCGGGGAGGCCGGGGAAGGCCGGTGGCGGC